>NC_137821.1:36307666-36547666 GCF_963921795.1 Nannobrachium achirus | reverse complement strand
GCTCGTAATGTGATAAAAGCTGGAATCTTTACCAACTTTTTTTACGGTGCTATAGCCTATTTTTTGTCTGAGTGAGACACAATGCGCTCATTTGGCCTATATGCTGTGATGAAAGTTGGAAGCTACCAACTCAAAGAGCGGCATCATTAGTTAATAGTTTCTCGTCGTAAAGTGTTTTACTGAGCAGCGAGCGAGTGGATGACCAGCATCCATCGGTGACGTGAAGAAAAAAAAAACAAGCCCACAATCCCACATGTGCAACACGTTGCATCCTTTCTGAACCTTATGTGACACACATAAGGTTCACATGTGTTGTTTCATGAAGAATATTTCTTGTAACTTGTTAAATCCATTGGTGAGAGAGAAAAGGAGAGACGAACAGACGTGACTCGCTGCTGCTTTAAGCAAGCGACCAAGCGTCCAGACGCAGACGGTGTGGTAAGCACTGGTTGCCATGTTTGCTAATTATAAGCGACTATGGTCTTGATTTCCGTAAAGTTGCTTGTATGTATTGATCGTTTCTGGCTGCTTTTTATTTGTTGTGATCTTTTAGATCGGTAATTGTCAAGTAGCTGATGTGGCGATGCTTATAGTTTTAAATTGCTTTTGTGGCCTAGATAATATCACTTTTTGGGGCTTATTTTCGTACACCTGGTTGCTTATTTCTCTCGCAAAGTCTGGCAACACGGATTTTCATTCCGTGACGGTTTAGTAGTGAAAACGATGTATTTTATGGCGATGCCAGCATTTTTGCTCATGTGAAAACACCCAAAAAACAAAACTCCCGGCAAGTTGAAAATGATTATGCTAATTATTTTGCAGGAAAAATTCCGGAACTGTAGTGAAAACATGCCTTTAGTCTGCATCAAGATCCTGCAAGAGGACACACACACACACACACACACACACACACACACACAGATATACTGTGAGTGTAGACGTAGGCTACTTGCACACAATGCATGGCACCTAATTACCTATCCTCCTGTTTCCGCCAGAATTTACTGTAGAATTGTGTGTGGGACACGTCCGGCATAGCATATAGAAAACAGCTGAGAACAGCTGACATACAAGCTCACGTCACGTCGCAGTTTTGACCGTTGTGAGCTTGTAGATCATGCACAATGGGACATCGGAAACTTGTGGATAGGCATCAACCACAAACTAACACACACTACATCTAGTTGAGTAGAAACCATCAGGGGTTCAGTTCTGCATGTTTGCTCTATTAGATAATGTTTAATTGCCATTGCTAATCTGAAGAAGTCCAGGCACTATTAACGTGACTCATCTGTCAAACGCGTGTATTTCTCACTGTCTCTGTTTAGCCATACACATGTTTGACTCATCTGTCAAGCGTGTGTATGGAATAACAAAGAGATTGGGAGAAATAATTACCAGCCGACTGCATGGAAACCTTCTCGAGACCCAAATACAGATTACAATGTCAGCGCGGCGGTGCCCAATGTAGGGTTTTAATTCCAAACGAATGCTGCACCAGAATTTATGTTAGATTAACACACCTTCATCCAAAAGCGGGCAAGGGATTCGTGAAATCACACAGTTTATTTGTATTATCTTCTTTCTTAATTTTCATTAGGTCAAGTGATTACACCTGACTAAACTATTCTCTCAGCCAGTTGGTGGTTAGACCCGTCCAACCCTTAACCACGCACGTAAACCTTGTACTGTACTGTACTTTATTGACTGAAGTCCCCTAGGGCACTGTTTCTTAAACTTTCACATTTCAAGGTCTCCCCTTAACTCTGACAGTGTACAAATGGAACCAAATGGACCCGTCAGAGTTACAGACATGTATGGGTCATTTTAGACCCCCCTAATGGAACCCACAGAGTCCCTGGAAGCCACTTTGAGAACCACTGCCCTAGGGGGTCTACTTGGCTCCCCTTTTTTTCTTTCCAACTCCACACATTACAATGCACTAGAACTGCACCCTTGTGAACTTTCAGATCAGTTATTTTAATGACCTTTATGAACTACTTTGTTGTGCAACGGTGGCATGCAAAATAGCGTAAATAGACGATCCAAATTGCATCGCAGCGCTAGGTTTGCAATGTTCACTTCTTTCTAAAAATTATCCTTCATTAATCTTAACTGAAGCAAAGGATTGAAATAATAGTAATCCTAGAGAGAAATAATGTTACGATGCTTTTGATGTGGCTCCTCCGACACGGTGCCAGGTCCTCTGTAACCGTGGTAACCGTTCTCTCCAAACATTCCGTGTGACCCTGTGTTTGGGTGGGCACTGGCAGGACATTCTTTTTTTTTATCAGTGGAAAGTACAGAGGCCCATGAGGGACACACAGCTGTTAGTGTTTGGAAAGCCTGTCTGTGTTTTGAAGAAGAGTCGGGGAGCGACTGGAGATAAGCAGTCTTATGTCGCGTCTCACACATGTACAATACGCGTGCACACACACACACACACACACACACGCGCACACACAGGCACACATGCACACACATGCACACAGGCACATAATGTCACAAAAGATACACAAACACATGCTGACTAATACATGCAAGCTACATGCGAACACATACACAATTACACTAAGCTAGCACAAATATGTGTGCACATGTGTGTGTTTGCACTCACACACACACACACACACACACACACACACACACACACACACACACACACAAACGCGCACACACGCGCACACACACACGCACGCACGCACGCACACACGCACGCACGCACGCACACACACACACACACACACACACACACACACACACACACACACACAGAGATATAGAAAACATGCATGGGGTGCAATATGAACAAAATCCGCAGGAATCTCATTCCTAACATAAACACACCTGGAACAATCTCCCTCACATACAGTTACTCACACAAACACACACACCCACGCAGGCACGCAGGCACGCACACACACACACACACACACACACACACACACACACACACACACACACACACACACACACACACACACACACACACACACACGCTCAACCTCATTCTTTGTGAATGCAGGAGGTAAAACGTGACATGGTTTCATAAACGTGACCCACATGTTCTTACCCCTCAGTCCTGATGTTTCTTGTCAACCATCTCCATCCTGGTCTCTTCACCGCCTCTTGTAGACTTACTTCATTTGACCTGGTGATGAATTATTGTTAGCATTATTACATGATTTGACTTTGACATATTTTGACTTAAATGCATGGACCTTAGCGTCCCTATTCTTGGCAAGTCATAATAGGCCAACATTCCGCAAAAAGTAGGCAGACATGAACTATAAGCTCACGACTCGCAATGCTGTGCATTGTAAGCCTGTCTTTCTGAATATTTTCACTCTTTGATGTACAGTGAATGAAATATATTCGGTAGGGTTTAGTTAAAGTTGTACTATGTAACTTTTTTTATAAAACAAATCTTAAAATTCTCCTAACTATTAAATCACAAAAGTTTTAGAAGATCCGCGCCGTGAATTTCAGCCTGTAAAGCCTTCTCTGTATGTAAACTGAGATCCTTGCCGTGGACCGGATCTCGCGCCAAAATTGCGTCATCACACTACCGGCCAATCACAGCGAGGGTTATACAACTGCCGGCCAATCACAGCGCATCTTGAAGTGGGGTCGCTATGGCAGCCATATTTGTTGTCGCCCGTTTGTACCATCCCTTCTCTAGGTAATTTCGCCTACCAGGCAGGGTGAAGGAGTCCGTATCTCTGGAATTACTGAACGCACAGGAACAAGGGACCCCTTAAAAGATAGATCTCAGCGAGGTGGAGGCAGACGCGGGGGTCTGAAGGTACGAAAAACGTCCGAAAGACGCGACCGCGGTTTGCTATAGGGCTAATGACCACTAGTTGGGCATCTTACACAGTATGGCTTTAACTTAGTCAGTTTGTAGACTCAAAAGTCTTCATTCAAAGTGTTCAATATGTTCAAAACAGATACGCCGCTATCTTACTGAGGTTTAAGGTTATGTCAATGTAAATGAAAGTCCCCAGACATATTGGTTGGCGGAGATTAGCGTAATTGTTAGCCTAAACTGTAACTGTTAAATGCTGATGCTAACACGTAAAGAGAGAGCATCTTATGGTGGAGCGTACTTCCAAACACATCTTTAATAAGAATCTTATTAAAGATGTGTTTGGAAGTACGCTCCACCATCACATTCATAACAATTTGGTGGTCATTGTTTAAGAACCGCTGGTCTGAACAATGGAGGAGAAAGTCATTCCAAAATGCGAAGGTTGCAGCTTGTTTGAACAACACGCAATGTCAAAACTGGTTATAATCATGCATGTTTAGACGTGGAATGAATTAACATTCATTTGAAATAGGTGGAATGGCAATATTAGTCAATGAGCATCTAGTCTGATTGATATCAGGGTGCTCTGTGACGTCAAAACCAGAGCGCTCTGAAAGGGGAGCAGATTCCTGAAGGCACCGACCACCCTATAAGTTAACATCAACCCACATGTAACCCTGTGGCCTGTGAGACTAAACAACCATCTCCTCCTATAGTATTCCTACATGATTTACCTCCATGTTATGCCTGTCTGCCTGCCTCTCTGTCTCTCTTCTCCCCTATTGTCACATACATACTCTTTATCTTTACATCTTTTGATCTATAGGGCAACTCCTATTTAACAAATGGAATTTTACACACAAAAAAGAACATTTTAATGACTGTGATGGGATCAATTTAGAGGGTCGCATATGTAATGAATGAAAGCGTTCATACATTTCAAATTACATTTTACAACGTAGCCAACATGAACACAAACAAAATGCCAAGGATGAGATGAGATCATAGGAAAACTCAGAGCCGAGGAGCATTATAATAATTGTTGTTTGAGACAGATTTCATCTGTGTTTCATCTTACATCTGCGAGCTCGGCATTATAATTGTTTTTTGAGACAGATTTCATCTGTTTTGTCTGAGGGCTAGGGTTCATCTGCATTACCTCAATATCAGCCATCTGAAAGTTGTTGTTAAATGATGTTGTTAAGTCGGTTTTCAAGTAAAACAGCCCATATGTTACAATTAAGATTCTTACAACACTGTTTTTTTTTTTTTTATTGGATTCATGTTAATGTGTATTTTCAGACATTTAATCACTCTGGTCTTCTCTTTTTTACCCTCTTCACCAAATCAAAAAATAGAAGATCTACAAGCGAGTTGTGTGCTTGTAGATCTTCTATTTTTGGCTGAAGTTCTAGCAAAGTTCTAGCGTCTAGCGATGCTAGGGTTCAAGTAAAAAAAACACAAAGATTTGGCGGACCCTCTGTAGTAACTCTGGGGACCCCCTAGGGGTGTTGAAGACCCCTGACATAGGGGCAGTGGCTGCCATCAATACAGCACCGGCAAAGAGCAGTTAGGGGTCAAGTGTCTTGCTCAGGGACTCTTCTACACATGGGGTGGTGGTGAACCAGTGACCTTCTGATTGCCTTCCTAACCATTGAGTTACGGCCGCCCCCGGGGTGTCCCACCTGATACGTTCTAGAGCTTCCACCTGACCCTTTCAGAGGTCATTGTCCACAATGGATGTTCAAATCCAGTACGGCCATTACAGCACAGCCCCCTCAGCCCCCCCCCACCACCCCCCCCCCCCCCCCCCACCACCCCCCACTCCCCCCTCATAGGTCACTTCCTCGTAGAAACCGACCGTCTACAGCTGAGAAAACTCCAGGGGTATTTATGACATCATCAGCGTGGGACAGCAAATGACCCCACTGATACCTAATGAGTGGAAACAAAGCACCTGGGTGAAAGACAGAATAGGCCGTTTAACCACATGAAACCTACAGTAGCATTGGAACATTCAGTGGAAATCTGTGAATATTCGAACCCATCTAACAAGCTCACAACGTGACTAACTGTGAGCTTGTTAGATCCGCTATATTTGGTGAAGTGATTTGATGTAGAGGGAAAACAGGATGGTGCTCAGTACAGAACCCTGGGGGAGTATTTAGGAGCTTTGTGATCATACAGTACTTATGTAAAGTCATGTCATCAACATGGATCTGTCCCATTTCCCATATTCCCTCCTGATTGGCTATGATTGCCTTCACCTCAAACAAATGGCAAATATGTAGAGAGAGAGAGAGATTAAGAGAAAGAGTGCATGCATGCGTGCGTGCGTGTGCGCACGCATGTGTGTGTGAGGCAAATCATCATACAGATGTGACAGGTGCGAGGGTGGAGCGCAGAGTTCTTAAACACATGTAACACATGGTCCAGTTTAACGAACCATTTTTGCGTTTAATTGTCCAGTTCCATGTAATGTGTGGCAGACTGACTGTAAAATACAAAGACAAACACAATTAAACTTATGGCTTGAGTTGTAGACGCCGCTCTGTTATTTTATTCTAAGTGCTTTCGTTAAGGAAGTGTTTTAAAGGAGTGTTAAATACTACTAAATAAGGACTGTTATTCAAGGGTTGGAACTAGGACCCGCCACAGTGGTGTCTGAATGGACTTAAACCGGGATGTCTAACGATATGGTCAAGGTAGTCGAAGGTTTGTGCGGTACAAAGATATCTGGGTTGTAAGGCCAGATATCTTGGGAACTGAATATGAGTTGGTTGAGGTTGAAGTGTCCTTGGATGTCTTGAGGGTAGAATCATGGATGAATCTGTGTCCGTTGTCCGTTGTCCATTGTCCGATGTCCTATCGTCCAGTGTCCGACGTCCTGTGTCCTATTGTCCAGTGTCCGATGTCCTGTGTCCTATTGTCCAGTGTCCGATGTCCTGTGTCCTATAGTCCAGTGTCCGATGTCCTATCGTCCAGTGTCCGACGTCCTGTGTCCTATTGTCCAGTGTCCGATGTCCTGTGTCCTATTGTCCAGTGTCCTATTGTCCAGTGTCCGATGTCCTGTGTCCTATAGTCCAGTGTCCGATGTCCTGTGTCCTATTGTCCAGTGTCCGGTGTCTTGTTGTCCTGTTGTCCGGTAGTGTCCGGTGCTGAGGGGAGTCCTGTTAGGAGATCCTGGGGAGCGCTGTTGGATCTCAACTTGCCCGGAGAATGCAGGCCTTTATATACCCTTCGCTGAGTGGGTCGAGTCATTCCTGTGATGTCAGAGTGACTCAGCTATATCCATATCTGGAGTCCGTGATGTCAGACGTGGAGGTTCAGCCAGCTCCATATATGGAGATCCATGTGATGATATTAATCTCCATATATGGGAATCCAGGTGTTATACCAACTTAGAAGGTAACAAGCCAGAGGATGTGGAAAGCCTTCGTAACAGTCGCCCCCTGATTTCCAGTAGAAATCTGTCAATAATATGAAGGCTTGAACAGGATAATTCCGTCAGTTGGTCAGTGCAGGACTCTTAGGCTTCTCTGAATGAAACAGCTGCTGCTGCTGGTCTCCGATATGAATGATCTGTCCGACGTGGATACTCCCTTGTTAGGCTGCTTCTTCACTCTCTATATGTACTGAGATGGTCTCCGTTGCCTCTGACGGAAGTCCTGATCTTCCCATGCTTCTCGATGGGTGATCTTCAGACTGACGAGATGGTCTCTGTTGATGCAACTCAGATGGAAGTCCTGATCTTCATGATGGGTGGTCTCCACTGCCTTCCTGTTCCGATGAGGGCCGATACTCACCTGGGCCCTTTTGTTCCTGTGGAATTGAGGGTTCAACTACTTCTGAACCATGTCGCCCCGAAGGACGCTGATCATCACCTGGGCCCTCCTGCCCTGGTGGAATTAAGGGTTCAACTACTTCTGAACCATGTCGCCCCGATGGACGCTGATCATCACCTAGGCCCTCCTGCCCTGGTGGAATTAAGGGTTCAACTACTTCTGAACCATGTCGCCCCGATGGACGCTGATCATCACCTAGGCCCTCCTGCCCTGGTGGAATTAAGGGTTCAACTACTTCTGAACCATGTCGCCCCGATGGACGCTGATCATCACCTGGGCCCTCCTGCCCTGGTGGAATTAAGGGCTCAACTACTTCTGAACCATGTCGCCCCGATGGACGCTGATATGTTGTTCGGCTAGCTGTCTTCTTCCTGGCTGTTCCGTACCACCTCCGACCACCCTTCCAGGCCGTTCTTAACATCCTGCTACTGTGGTAAGCCCTTGATCCGGCTAATCGAAGGACCATGTTAAATACTACTAAATAAGGACTGTTATTCAAGGGTTGGAACTAGGACCCGCCACAGTGGTGTCTGAATGGACTTAAACCGGGATGTCTAACGATATGGTCAAGGTAGTCGAAGGTTTGTGCGGTACAAAGATATCTGGGTTGTAAGGCCAGATATCTTGGGAACTGAATATGAGTTGGTTGAGGTTGAAGTGTCCTTGGATGTCTTGAGGGTAGAATCATGGATGAATCTGTGTCCGTTGTCCGTTGTCCATTGTCCGATGTCCTATCGTCCAGTGTCCGACGTCCTGTGTCCTATTGTCCAGTGTCCGATGTCCTGTGTCCTATTGTCCAGTGTCCGATGTCCTGTGTCCTATAGTCCAGTGTCCGATGTCCTATCGTCCAGTGTCCGACGTCCTGTGTCCTATTGTCCAGTGTCCGATGTCCTGTGTCCTATTGTCCAGTGTCCTATTGTCCAGTGTCCGATGTCCTGTGTCCTATAGTCCAGTGTCCGATGTCCTGTGTCCTATTGTCCAGTGTCCGGTGTCTTGTTGTCCTGTTGTCCGGTAGTGTCCGGTGCTGAGGGGAGTCCTGTTAGGAGATCCTGGGGAGCGCTGTTGGATCTCAACTTGCCCGGAGAATGCAGGCCTTTATATACCCTTCGCTGAGTGGGTCGAGTCATTCCTGTGATGTCAGAGTGACTCAGCTATATCCATATCTGGAGTCCGTGATGTCAGACGTGGAGGTTCAGCCAGCTCCATATATGGAGATCCATGTGATGATATTAATCTCCATATATGGGAATCCAGGTGTTATACCAACTTAGAAGGTAACAAGCCAGAGGATGTGGAAAGCCTTCGTAACAAGGAGAGTGTGGCGTGATTAAAGGAACATTTTGCCTTTTTTCAAAATTATCTCTGATGTGGACTGTGGGTGGTTTGAAAATGCCTAATAATGTCATAATTTTGATAAGATTGCAACCCTTAGGTTTTTTTCTTTTTATTGTTTTATTAATGCAAGAAAAATGGCTTCTATCTAAGCATACTAACTAACCTCCCAGGAACAGAAAGGCTGTAGTTTCTATTAGCTTGGAATCCTTACTGTTGATGATAGGATTGGTAGGCACTGTCCACGGCCCACCTCTGAAACACAGAGCGAGTGGAAAGAAATGGTACGACCTTATGTTGACAATCACATTTTCAAAATGGTTGAAGTGTTCCTTTAAGAGATATAGGGAGATTCTCTGGCGTTTTATTGGTGGTTGCTGATAGGTAATGATGCTAATCTGCTAATCTGCCTGGAGGCCATGGCGGCACATATGAGTCATCCTTTTGGGAAAAAGACTTGTCCGCGAGGCACTGGACAATGACCATATTTACACTGAGTCCATTTTACTTTTATGTGTGTGTGTGTGTGTGTGTGTGTGTGTGTGTGTGTGTGTGTGTGTGTGTGTGTGTGTGTGTGTGTGTGTGTGTGTGTGTGTGTGTGTGTGTACACACATATGCATAGTTTATGTGTGCATTCATCATGGAAGAAGTTAGTTTTACAATGGTCTTTAACAAGGATCATTTCCACCAGAGGGAATCTCCTTGTAAAAAACTTCAATAGACCCACAATGAAAGTCATGTTTACTGAGGTGCCGTCACGTCACCCGCCTTCATGCACCCACGTGAGAGCCACGCACACACGCACGCACGCACACGCGCGCGCACACACGCACGCACGCACGCACGCACGCACGCACGCACGCACGCACGCACGCACGCACGCACGCACGCGCACGCACACACACACACACGCACACATGCGCACATGCACACATGCACACATGAACACACGCATGCCCATACACACTCTCAGAAGTATTCCTGTGTTCACATCACTATCTCTTACTAACATTACATGGTGGAAGCCTTTATACTGGAATGCCATGTCCTATCGTCTCATGTTCAATGCTGCTATCTTTACATCACACACACACACACACACACACACACACACACACACACACACACACACACACACACACACACACACTTGCATCCTGAAAAGAGGCCCGTATGGCGATGCTGATACAGTGAGATCCATCTCTGTGTTGTGTGCCCTATCTTGGCTCTGCGGTGTCATAACTTAGGCTTGCCACAACAAACGGGCCATGATAAATGAAGGCGGTTGGATGTGCTTGCAGATGAGTGGAAGTGATAACAGGGAGGGACTGGAGAACCGCAGCTTTATCATTCCTTTCCTTAACCACGTGAAAAACCCCAGCATCCATATTTGGCCAAACATAGCAGATCGACAAGCTCACGTCGGCATCTCAACACGACGCTTCGTGAGCTTGTAGAGTAGGTGGCGAATTATTTATTTTTGGCGAAGAGAGTTGGTGTAGACATAAATAAATAAAACGGTTAAAAAAGTACAGAGACACTAGCCCGGGACTCAGTCTGCTTCGCTACGTTCGGAAGATCTTTTTTTCTCACTCGCTACTCAGTAATAACTAATACTTTAATAGTACTTTTTACACAAGGTATGTCTTCATTAATTAATGAAAATGATTAGTTCTATTAACTGTCACACCCCTATTCCAACTGTTCACAGCCAAACTACGTTGACATTAAATGGCTAGAACTCAAATTTGAAGCTGTATTTAAGTCAGAATTCACACTTCTATTCCAAAATGTCCGAAAATAACAAAGCATTTATCCTTTCCCTCTCTCTCTCTGCTTACTCTTTTCAGAGGTTGTTTGAGGTCGCTTTCACACTTCTCTCGCGCACGCACGCTTGCCCGCCCGTGCGTGTGTGTGTGTGTATGTGTTTATGTGTGCTGAATAATTGGGTTATCAAACCCAAATCCCCCAACTGATTAAACCAACCCCCAGCCCTCCCCACCCCCGCTCCCATCACCGTCCGCCAGTGAGCACGCGGTGTGACAGCTAAAATCTTCCCCCTGGCACACCCAGCCCGCCGAACAATGGGTCCCACTAAACCCCTCGGGGGGCCTGAAAGTGCACGTGTACGAGTGTTTATGTGGACATTGCATGCGTTCACATTTGTGCGCGTTTGAGTGTGTACATACGGGTGTATATTTAACCCTCACCGACAGACTTACACCAGTGTCTGCACGCACAGGCACCCACGCACGCGATGCTCACATGCACGCGTGCACAGACTTACACACACACGCAGTGGTATAAAGTAACATTTACTAAGTACTCTACTTAAGTAAAATGTTATGGTGATTTAGCTTTACTTGGGTATGCCTATTTTCCAATACTTTATACTTACTCCACTATCTATACATCTATATTATACTTTTTACTTTTACTCGTAACAAATTTACAGTATGTTTACATTGTGGTATTGGATACTCATTTAAACCCATTCAAACCGAGAAAGCATCTGTGTCATTTTATATAAGCTCACAGCGTGTCACAGCGTGTCACTTCGTGCCACGGTGCATGCTTGTACACCTGCTATTTTTGAAATTTTTGTGTTGAATAATAAAAATAGCCTTCGCAAGGAATAAAAATTACGAAAACGTTAGAGAACTACTGATTTAGAAGGCAGTTGTAGGAAAGTTAAAAATACAACAAACACTTTTTTCACCTCTGCACACACGCACGCTCGCGCGCTCAGGCGCGCCAGCGCCCGTGGATTCTGTCTGCCCAAGCAGACTCTCTCTCTCCCAGCCAGGAAGTGAGGTCTGCGCGGCGGGAGCAGTAAGTCCCCGGAGCTTATCTGCTTTAGAATGGGCCTCCATTGTTCTCATTGTAGCGGCGGGGATTTGCACCTACAAACTGACCAGCGTACTGGAAGTTGATGAGGAATGGAAGTGTTGGAAACGAGCCGGGCAGAAGCCAGCCTCGACTGGCTGGCATGGACGTTCTGACAAACGATGCCAACGAGAGAGAGAGAGAGAGAGAGAGAGAGAGAGAGAGAGAGAGAGAGAGAGCGAGCGGAGAGGGCGGAGAGTGTGTTGAGGGTGTGAGATGGCATTGGAGCTGATACAGGGCTGGGCAATTAACCGGAAATATATCGAAGCCGACATTTAGAACCAGCCGTCCTAATCTTGCTCATGTACTGTAGGTTAATCGAATAATTGAGAAGCAGTTATTTTTTTTCTTATCAACGAATCAACATGAAAAAATAAAATACAAAATTCAACATATTTTTTTTATAATCAATTAAATCTGTATTAAACTGCGTTATACAATGGTGGCGTACAAACTAGATTGTGTAAAGTTTACAAGAGATTTGCTCATAATTCATGAAAAAAAATCTAATTATGCGATATGCCTATTGTGGCTACACGTGTTGTACCTGTAGCACCCATTTAGGACTATGGGCGATTCTAAAAACACCTTAAATCCTGACCTACATTTTCGGAAAAACTTGTATTCATATTTATTCAAAAATTAAAACATAAATAAATAAAAACATTATGTTGCTACTGTATATGCTGTACATAACAACAAGAAGGTATAGTTAAAAAATGAGGTTCCCGCCCCAAAATGGGTTAAAGCTCATCATCGTGGTCGATTTATGCTTATGCACGATATGTGTTGAACGACAGGTTAAGCTGCGCTACCGCAGAGACGCAGGAGACCATATTCACTTGTTAACGTTTTATGCAGACCTAGACGGTATGAATGCTGCAGACAGTACGATTGCTCAAAGCGCACACGTAGTGCGACGTGTCATACATGTCGCTCAAAGCATAAACTGACCTTTATCACACACACTCGTCCGTCACATGTAGGCTCTTCATATGAAGATCAAAAGAAGGGATGAAAGAGGAGAAGAACTGGGTGGAAGAGTAGAGGGCTCGGAGGTACAATATTGGGTGTTAGATCATAGAAATGCTAGATGACACCATTATAGGTTCTGTGTGAACCTATTGGTGACATCTGTCGACCTGGGGCTACTGTACTGTACTGTATGTGCTCGTGGGAAAAGACAGCACTCATTTTACATTCTACACTTTATAACGTCTTTTAACCTGGCACCCTTATTCTGGGCAGATTTTCTAAACACTGCGATGTTTTAAACCATTTTAAAACATTGTGTCGCTGTGCAAACTTGTAGAATGGCTATTTTCGCTATTCGTCATACGACCTACAAGTTCAGAAAGCGTTGTGACAAGACAGTTTTTCAGCTATATTTTTGTCCATGCCTTTAACCTTATCCCTAAACGTCTTTGCCTTTTTTTACCATTTTGAAAAACATTTTAAAATACTTAAAATAGACGATCTACATCGACACGTTGTGAGCTTGTAGCGCAGCTAAAGAAGTTTAGGGATACGGGGTATGGCATGGACGAAAATACAGCTCTTGTAGTCAAGAAAAGAAAAAAAAGATGGGGTTCAAGTTTAGAGCCCTGGGGGACTCTGGTCAGCCAAGTATTTAGGGTTTAAGTGCATAAGTGGTTAATCTAGCAACAACAGAACAACAGGGGGTGGGTGGAAGAAGAAGGGTTCTTGTCTTATCTTTAAGCACATAAGTGGTGTCATTTACAGTATTTATTTAAAAAGGGCCCAGCTTTTTCCTGCAGGTTATATGCACTATTGTGACATCTCCTGTATCCCCATTCCCCGCGGCGCCATGTTAGTATACACACTTGGTGTTAAGGTAACCCCAGGCAAAGGAATGTATTTGCGCCCTAGACAAACGCAGTGGATAGCATGGCACAGGAGAGCAGTTTTAAGGAGATAATTGGTCCAGTAATTACACCTAGCACTACATTCCTGGTCATATTATCTGTACCTTCAGGTTGTGCTGTCAGGTAGTCGCTCGCTGGGGTGTGTGCGTGTGTGTGTGTGTTTGTGTGTATGTATGTGTGTGCGAGTGTGTGTGTGTGTTGACATCATGATTTGAGGGGAGTTTCACTGAAAGATGGGTATCCAGATTTAGAAAAGACAGGATCGGGCGAAAACGCATGAGATGGTGAAGTCTTTAGGAGGATAGCGATGGATTATGTTGGGTTCTTCAAACCATTATTATCAGGACGTATTATGGGATGTTTGTGGTTTAACAGAAAGAGGCTGAGGATGAGACACGTTGGTGAAAGACTGGCAGGGCTTAAAGTGTCTCTTAGTTAATGACAATATTAACATTTTATGTGTCGTATTGCCCTCATCTTCAAACCATTATTGACTTCTATTCTATAAGCTCCTAGAGCACATTGAGCCATAATACTAGTTATACTTTAATGCTCGCTGAACTCTGTACTTTATCTGACCCAAAGAGGAACAGTTTGGAAACATCAGCAGTTGCAAAGGATACTCTTTTTTTTATTCTGTCGGTTTATTTAGACAAGAAGACCATATAGAGTACTGTTTCCCAAACACTGTGTGGGTTGTGGACACATTTCTTATGGGTTCTTTCATTTTTTGTTTCCTAAATTTAGTTTTTTAATTTCAAAACATAAAAAAAAAACATGACCAAAAAAGCAGTTTTCATGATTAAAAAAAAAAGAATGTTATGATTTTTCTAAGTAATTTAATGAATACTTTGAAAAAGAAAATCAAAGAAATGCCATAAATTAGAAAACGAATGTTTAAGAATTAGTGAAAATAGCTCATCTTTGCACTGCGTTGTGAACTTATAGATCGACTGTTTTCACTAGTTTGGGGTCCCGGGGCAAACTATTTCTCTTTTGGGTCACAAGCTAAAACGTTTGGTAACCAGCCAGGAATGTACAGCTGTGTGAAGGAATCAGTTGACATTCTTCCATGTCCTTGAACAACGATTTCCTTGCAAAGGTTGTTTAGAAATTTGTCAAATAGTTCTGTGAAGTGGCTGGGGGTGTCTGTGGAAGGATGCCTTGAGCGCCCCTCGGTGGTCACATCATGTTATACTGTAGACCCCACAGTCCAGAAGGACTCCTCTTGTAAAAGGTCAGTTTTATTGATTGGTTCTTTATTTGTCCCCCCTTGACTAGTCTTGTAATTCGTCTTAACTGTCCATGACAAAAAGAGAACAGGTACTTATCAAAGTGTTCTTGAACAAAACCCAATTAAACCTGACACTCGGCATAAATGGCAGACACAAATACTCTCAATCCTGGTGACTCAAGGTGTTTTTAGTTTCATTTAGAGCATAGACACCAATTTAATGAATTTAAAGCTTCAATCCAGGACTTATTTTAATGAATAAAACATTATTGTAACCAATCCTACTCTTACATTGACAAATGTACACCCTGATGACGCCTAGTACTGCTCATAAGCACAATATATCCCGCTGGCCAGGCAGGAATGACTTCTTGGATGAGCGATTGATGATGGTTGGTCTCTCACTGAGGACACCCAGGCTCCAACCTGGGCGGTAGGACATAAAACACATAGATTGTTGTATCTTTAACTGCCTGCCGTAATAGAAAAGTAGAGAGTTAAGAACGGGTTAGCTTACTTGGCTGATATTAGCAGGGAATAGCTGTAAAACATTCTTCTTCACCTTACTTAACACCCAACCTTCGACCTCTTATATAACACCAGGCAGCGAACAGAGGGACGCGAGGAGGCCTTTGCAAAATGACCCCCTTTTTACCTGAAAAGTATAGATACCAGCAAGACACATTTCCAACGTGTGTTCATAAAACCGAGGTTTTGACGAGGTCGACCTCGCAACCTTTTCAAAGTGCCCTTTCTTCTGCTGGAGCACTTATATGCGCGAACACAGACACAGCTCTTTAGAGGGGACCACTTAAAGAGAAACAACACACACTACACCTTAACTATGACCTTAACTATGGTAAAGACTGGTTAGGCGCAAGGTAGGGGCTGGGCCGGCGACATAATGGACGGCCAGTGCCGGACCAATGTGCGAAAGGGAGATACAGAGAGGTGGAGACTGAAAAGTAGAAAGCGGTGAACTGCCAATTGAGAGAGATAGAGACAGAGAGAAAGGAAGAACGAGTTCAAGTCAAAGTTGATGTTTAAAGTCAGACGGTCGCTGACCCAGAAAGAGAGAGAGAGGGAAGTAATAGGTACAACATGAGAGAAAGTAGACGCCCTGTGGGACCTGTGCATATTTACCCCGGGTGAAACCAGGTGTGAATGCTAGCTATTACCCAGTTAGCTCCTGCAGTCGCCTGTTTCTTCCCCACAGCCCACACAGCCCTGTCATTAACACTGCACCAGCCCTGAGGCTCTATAGGCAGGGAGCAGTGGTGAAAAAAGCATGTTTTACCTATGAAAAAGTATCAATACTACAATATAGAAATACTCTATTAGGGTGCACAGCACACACACCAAATGGAGCGGTTTCATGCCAGTAGAGGATTTCTGCAAAGAACGCTCCATTCTCATTGAAATGCATTGGCGGAATGCGGATTCCACTCTCATAGGTATTTTGGTGTGTTGTAAACACCCAGAATTAAATATGTACTTGAGTAAAAGTACAAAAGTATTGGTCAAAATGTACTGAAAGTAACAAAAGTAAAAATTTGCACAATGTCAAGTTTTTAAATGTCTAAAAATCTTTTGAAAATAGATTTACATGCCCACAATGTTGTGATCTTGTAAATCGGCTATTTTCAAATGGTAAAAAGTACAATATTTGCCTGAGATGTAGTGGAGTAGAAGTAAAAGTAGCCTATTGGAAATTTGAAATACTCAAGTAAAGTACAAATACCTCAAAGTTGTACTTAAGTACAGTACTCAAAGGAGTAGTTCACCACTTTTCAACCTGTCTTCATATAATAGGTCCTCACTAATGGTCATGATAAAATATCACAATTTTTTTCTACTTAGTCCAAGTCTCCTAGGAGAGCTGTGGGAAGTTCAGAATCCATAGTCTTGTGACATCATCATTTTCCAAAAAAAAAAAAATTATCAATATTTTTGGGGAAAAAAAAAATATTTTTATTATCGCGAGAACAATGGCTTCCACTTTAAAATTGCAACTTTTCAGGAATAGAAAGCCTGCAGTTTCTATAAACTGGATTGGCAATCGATGATGTCACAAGACTATGGGTTTATGACCTGCCCACAGCCCTCCTCTGGAAAAAAAAAAAAAAAAAGGTATTTTTGAGTGAGGATCAATTATATGAACATAGGTTGAAAAGTGGTGGAGTGCCCCTTTAAGTACACCACTGGCAGGGAGCAGGCAGCTGGGGACTGAATCCAGAATGCGTCTGCATTAAAGGGTTTATCCCAATTTTTAATAAGAGCTCATAATCCATTTTATGGATTTCCACGACAATGTGTGGTTTAGCTGTGTTGCGGACACCCAGCTGCAACGCTAGACTATAGCTTTATTGTGCATTGGTGCACGCTCACATTACAATACAGTGATGATAATGATAATACGTATGTGACTAGCATCATGTTATGTTTGGCTCTGAATTTCAGTGTGTACTTGTGTTTTAGTGTGTTACTAAGGGAGTTTTGGTGTGTTGTGTTGCCAATGCTAGAGCTCTGGTTTAGCTAAATGACTTCATGTCTTCAGGCAGAGAGCTCATCTTTGAATAGGACCAGGTGCGTGCGTGTGCAGTGCATATGTGAGAACATTTGCACTTCTATCTCTTGTTTGAGTTTTGGGATCAGGTTAGACTATTAAGGTTTGGACAGGAATTAAACTTAAGATTGTACTAATGAGTTTGTGGATAAGTGCCCTACAAAGGCAGAGTGCAGTAACTACGTTTTCAGACACGCCGACTTATTTGTGTCGCCCAAAGGTCAAATTAGCCTTCATGTTATTGGGGGATGAACAATTAGCTCGAGAACAAATATACAATCAGTGTAATATCACTTTTATGCCTTTATCTCATTTGGCTGATCAGCTTTTAAACCAATTTTTTAGTGAAATTCTTGTACGTAGTTACTGCACTTTGCCTTTGTAGGGGCGCGCACACAGACACACGCACGCACGCACGCACGCGCACGCACACACACACACACACACACACACACACACACACACACACACACACACACACACACACACACACACCACATACATTCCTGCATTTACATGTTCTGTTGTCTATAAAGGCCTCATGGAAAAGATAAATGCACACCTGCCAGCATTGCATATGCATAGTTTATTTGACTGCATAGCTGCTACATGAGTTCATGCACGCAGCCTAAAGGTCAGTCCACACTGACCTGTGTAGATAGACCTTCATTGATCCCGAAGGAAATTCCATTCCGTCATACTATGCATCGATCTATAGCAGGGGTCTTCAACGTTTTCAAGCCAAGGACCCCTTAGTTGAGAGAGAGATGAAGCAGGGACCCCCACAACCTGTTCATAGATTCCATATCGTTTCATTGTTTGACAGCACAGTCATCAGTCTATTTTGGTGGATTCATGTCAATTTGTGTTTTCAGATATTTAACCACTTGAACCGTCAATACTTAATAAACCCTCTACACCAAACCTCTTTGCCGAAAGTAGCCGATCTACAAGCTCACATTGTGAGCTTGTAGATCTGCTATTTTTGGCTAAAGTTCTCCGAATATGGACGTTGGGGTTCAAGTGGTTAATATAAAAAAAGGAGAAAAAAAAAACGTTCTATCACTCAAAGATTTGGAGGACCCCTTATAGTAACTCTGACGACCCCCTAGGGGTCCTGGACCCCCGTTGAAGACCCCTACTCTATAGTATCTGTCTGTCTGTCTGTCTGTCTGTCTGTCTGTCTATTTAACAGACAGTTTCAGTTAATATGCCTCTACTGTGGTATTGCCATGCATAACACCTCAGTTTCCCTCAGGCTATATAAAGTCTGTCTGTCTGTCTGTCTGTCTGTCTGTCTGTCTGTCTGTCTGTCTGTCTGTCTGTCTCTCTGTCTGTCTGTCTGTCTGTCTGTCTGTCTGTCTGTCTGTCTGTCTGACTCGTCGTTGACCCCGCACACATCTGCCCCTCCCTCCCTCCCCCTTCCTTTCACCCCTCTCTCCTTCCTCCAGCCATCCATCCATCATCCTTTCCTCTCTCTGCCCTGTTATACCACTGATTTTAAAATATGACCTAATAATGGGTTGTCAGTGGGTTAAGCTGTGGTGTGCGTGTGCAGCAAAATAGAAAGAAAGAGTGCGGTATAGAGAAAATCTAACCTGTAGCTGCTGTATTCTCATCTTTTTACTGCCCTCTTGTGGTTAGCATCAGGTACAGCGGGTACTCAAATCAGCAACAGAGAATTATTGTCCTGCCATATCATACAGTACAGAAAAATAACCTCAACAATGGTCTTGACTGTATTTCGGCGATAGTTTCGAAACATCCAAAGCTGGTTAATCTGCTGAAACGTAGTCATTTATAAACTAATTCCAGAAGCGTACCGTTTTGTTTGGGAGGGGAGGGGGGAGGGGGATTTACAAACTGTACAGTAACCCTCGGCTGCCTCCTGCACTCACGTTTTCACTCACAGACCACCATGTCAGGCGACAGGCCATTGCATGCCCACATAAACCTCTTTACTGTCTCCCCCCCGTGAGCTCCCAGTATGATTGTGAAGCGTGATTGCACACAACGCCTTTCTACGAGGGAACCCACAAATGGGGTGTTCCGCCCGGGCTTGTTCGCCTCGCATCCGAAAACACAACCCATACAGTCCAAAGACACAAGAACAAAATGGCTTCTTCCCCTCGTAGCAATTTGTAAAAGGAAGATGTTCTCCCGGCTCATAAAGTCCCTCATCACAGCAAGATGACAGTGTGTAATTGAAAAGCCTGATGAGAAGTGGGGCATAGAGCGCTTGGGAGTACAGGAGGGCCCCGCAGGGTGCAAGTTATAACTTAGGGGTATTTACCTCTAAGTTGCATGTTTTCCGGTGATTCCCAAACACTGGGTCGGGACCCATTGGGTCCCGTACATATTTGTATGGGTCCCTCAAAATTTTGGTTTACTATTTTTTTTTTTTTTTAATTATTGTTATTTAAAAACATTTTCAATAAACAATCCCCAAAAAGCTAAGCTTTTCATTAATAAAAATAAAATAATGCAATGATTTTTCCAAGTAATTTCATAAAAAAATCTATGAAGTTCCATAAATTTGAAAACTAAACGAGTAGTGAAAATACAAAATAGCCGACCTACAAGCTCACAACCCGGTGCGAAGCTGCACGTTATCTCTGGGGTCATAAATTATCAATATGTATGAGTTTGATTCTTCAGATCCCATTCCAATTGGCTATGACTGCCTTCCGAATTGTGCTCGCCCGGGGTAGGCAACGTCACAGAGACCTGTGCTCTGAGGAGCAAAACATATATTTTTTTTGTTCTTTCTTTTAAGCCATTTTGCAACAAAGCAGCCAGAGGCTATGGATATTTGGAGGTCCTTGTCATGGAAAGGTGATTTAGAAGTTAGAACTCCACCTGTGCACCTGCTAATATCCCCCCAACGCGTACAGTGTCACTTTGTCACCAGCGCGAAATTGAAGCGATGCGTTAGTTTAAGCAGGACACGGGAGTCGTCCCGCCCAGGTGTAGTCAGCTGTCAGTCAGCTCTGTTCTCATTCCTCATTCTCATAATTGCTGGTCATTATGTCACATGACTGCCATACTCCAATCAAAGCTCTCAATCAGTAGAGAAGGCTCCTTTAAATACATCTTGCTTTCTCTACCTATGCTTGGTTTCCGAAGCTTCGGAACATTCGCTGCTAGCTGCCTCCTCCTCCACCCCAGCCTCCACCTTTCACAATCAGTCTGGCTCAAATACTTGTGATTGTCTGACTAAGTTACATGTCAATGTATTGCTATTGTTCTGCTATTGTATCCCTATGGGGGGTATTGCTTTGCTTTCACTGGTTTTGCTTAGCATGCTCAAAAAGCATGCACAAAATTCAGGGAACATCTCCGAACGCGGAGCCCTTTAACACCAAGATTAACTGTATTACATTTATGCAATAAATGGTTAAATCTACTTTGACGTGAGTGTTCCTGACTAAACCACTAGCTTTAATAGTGTTGTGTATCTATTGAACTGAACTGAACTGAACTGATTTGATCTCAACTCAACTCAACTCAACTCAATCAAATGATTGCACTGAAATTATTGAATTATTGAATTTAACCAGTGATAATAATAATTCAACTCCCTCTCTCTCTCTCTCTCTCTCTCTCTCTCTCTCTCTCTCTCTCTCTCTCTCTCTCACAGGGCCGTCATGGACTACTGGGACCAGCCGGTGGTTCTGGACCTGAGGGGTTCCAAGGGGGTCCAGGCCCTTCAGGGCCCAAAGGAGAGAAGGGCCACGTTGGACTGAAGGGCCCATCCGGACCAAAAGGGGACAAGGTGAGAGTCCCAGGTCCTGATTTGGTCTTCATGAGCAGAGACTTGGGGAGCTCGGTTCTCCTCACAGTGGCACATGATTCTGTAGGACACTGCTCTGACACCAGAGGAGGAACCACCCTGTGTGGCCCATAGGCAGGGTCAGCCACTAAACCTCTTGTCCTTTAGTCAATCAATACATCTGTGTGTCTGTCTGTCTTTTTCAGGGCCCTATGGGCGTGCCAGGGTTCCCAGGAACTGATGGCGTACCAGTGAGTATATCATAAGCACTCATACACATACTGTTGACCGGGGAGCTCTATTGATAAAACACCCGCCATTGGACCACCAACTCAGCGTGTATGAGTAGCACTGCTTGAGAACTAAGACATCCTGGGAGCTGATGGAAGGTGGTACGCTCCATTTCAGCGGATACTGACTTTCTAGTCAGTATCCACTCTGGCTTACTTACTGTACAGTAGATACACTCATGTCAAATACATTATGTATCTTAATTAAGGCAGTTCTCGTTGTCTCGATGTCTCTTTTTAATTTCAATAATGGTCATATAGTTCACCTAACCCTCTCAGCCTCTAACAAAACTCTGCCCACACTTATACTGGTCTTTACTGATTTTGTACAATTTTACTACAGTGTGACACTTCCAAACATTAAATGGTGTTCACAGACTTTAGATTGGATTGCGATTTCACCAGATGCACTAATTTGTTGATGTAATGCCCGTTAGTTTGTCTACTTTCTCAAACAACACTTACGTAGATAAGAGTCTAGCCTTGCGTTGCCAGACTCTATCACACTGAGGGCAAATGTATTTTGCACTGGCCGATTCGTGTCTCTGGCAACACAAGGCTAATAAGAGTCAACACCTCAGACACCATGTTCTAGTGTTACCAGAGCCTTTAGCTGTCGGACTCGATGAAGACTACAACAAACTTCCATAACCTGCTCATTGCTGTCTCCCTAGGGTCACCCCGGTCAGGACGGCTCTAGAGGTCTGGCAGGATTAGACGGATGTAACGGAACCAGAGGAGAATCCGGAACACCAGGATTTGGAGTAGGACCTCCCGGAGGCCCTGGAAGAGATGTAAGGAAGAAAACTGACTGAAACTGACAAACAGAGAGATAGAGAGAAAGACAGAGAGAGATAGAGAGACAGACAGACAGAGGAAAAAGTACTCAATTCTTTTTTATTTAAGTAAAAGTGGAACTGTAGAAGTACTCTGTTACAAGTAGAAGTAGAGATTCAAAATTAACTTATACAAAAGTATTGGCATCAAAATGTGCTTAAAGTACCAGCAGATCTACAAGCTTACAATGTGTCGCATTGCAACACATTGTAAGCTTGTAGATCAACAGACAGACAGACAGACAGACAGACAGACAGACAGACAGACAGACAGATAGATAGATGCTAGGGTGATGGAATGTCCTTCAGTTAAGGTCTATGTATCTATAAAATTCCAACCTAAAGCTGCGTGCATGAACTCATGTAGCAGCTATGCAATCAAATAAACTATGCATATGCAATGCTGGCAGGTGTGCATTTATCTTTTCCATGAGGCCTTTATAGACAACAGAACATGTAAATGCAGGAATGTGTGTGTGTGTGTGTGTGTGTGTGTGTGTGTGTGTGTGTGTGTGTGTGTGTGTGTGTGTGTGTGTGTGTGTGTGTGTGCGTGCGTGCGTGCGTGCGTGCGTGCGTGCGTGCGTGCGTGCGTGCGTGCGTGCGTGTGTGTGGTTGCGCGCGTTTGTGCATGTTTGTGTCTGTGTGTGTATGTGAGTTAAATGCACATTTAGAGATAGATAGATAGTACTAATTCATATTAAACTGTGTCATTTCCTGGGGTGCATGGTGTCTCATCCAGTTAATGCACTGTCGGTTTCAAATCCCACCCCGATCTTTACTTGCATGTCCCTGTCCTTGGTTTACATCTCACATACTGTAGATGCATAAAATAATAATAATAATCTTTCTTTATATTTCTTTCTTTCAGGGGCCTCATGGTCCAAAAGGTCATAAAGGAGAGCCAGTTTTTATCTCAGAAGATGGCCAAATTGGGGTAATATGACACGCGCGCGCACACGCAGGCACACACAAAGTTCACATCCCTCGAATTGACACCTCTTGTCTGCTAATTGTCATTCTTATTTAAATTTGCTTGTATTTCTTTCAGAGTTTTCCAGGTTTTCCTGGACCCGATGGAACCCATGTAAGATTTGCTTTGATTTAACCATTATTTTATACTTTATCCATTAAAAATAGCAGATATACAAGCTCATAGCACGACACAGAGTGCAGCGCTGTGAGCTTGAACAGTGTATCTGCTATTTTTGAAAAATCATGAAAATCTTTGAATATATACAGTATATACTTTTTAAAGCGAACATTTGTAAATCAATCTTTGCTTTTGGGGGGTCCCTGATACATAATATTTAGAGATGGGGTCAGTGGTCAAATACACATCATTCCAGGGGTCCTTGACATTAAAGAGTTTGAGCACCACAGTGCCACCCCTGATACAGAATCATACGTTGTTCAGAAAACCACTAAGATTTAGAAGAAATGTTTTGAATCGTCCCTCAAGTCTTAAAACTGTTTTGTTGCAAGGAGCTGCGACTAGTTGCATTGGTGTGGTTTGGGCTTAACTTGAACACATATCAAGCAGTTATATTCACCGTATTGAACGGTGTTAACCATGACAGTTCCACTGTGGTTCTGAACGCCTTCTGTTGTGTCCTGACAGGGAGGCCCAGGTGCTGACGGTCCACCCGGTCTTATGGGTCCCAGAGGTCCTGAAGGCTTCCAGGTTTGTGCACTCATTTTAGATCTCTCAAAGCATTATTGATCTGTTCATCTCCCACATCACCCACATCTGTCTCTTTGCTGAAACGTTTGATTAGTCAGAGATGTGTAAAACAGCACGTGGTACAGTATGACATTAAGGCTAAAATGGACAACACAAAAAAAGGCAAAAATAAAAATCATTTCATCAACATCAGCGTAAAGAAATAACACAATGATGCATGTCATCAACCAATACAAAACACTTTATGTACAAAGGAGAAAAGGGAAACACGGCGGCAGTGAATGACACCTCCTTCCTGTCGGAAGTTGAATTTATCTCCCCTTGTGGTCTCCTGATAGATGATTTTTCAGGCCAGTTTTGAAAGAATCTTTTAATGGGTGGTGTCAGGGCATCCTACATTTTGGTGTAGTAGTAGAATGAGAATGTTCCTGTACAGTATATGCTACTAGTTGGGAAGGACGCAAGTCGGGAACAAAGCAAGTTGAATGTACATTAGATGCAAGTGGGGAATGCATGCCCCATCCATTTGTTTTAATACCCATTGTAGAATAAGACTGATCCACTAAATGTGGATCATGTTGGTGACAGTACACATGGGCTTAAATGGGAGACACACACACACACACACACAGAATCGGTTCGTCCTCCACAGACCCACAGATAAACAGAAACAGACATCCGTGGACAACCGTCCTTCCGGACGAATTCCCACTCGTCACAACACATCCCCGGCACACTGGCCACACACACGCCAAGTGGACAGGTCGGACAGTGACCGCGGACAGTTATTATACAGACATACAGACAGACACAGGTTTCATGATTTTATAGATAGATGGTGTAAGTGATTGAGCTACTGTAGCCAGGACGTTGGTAATTTCAGATATTATATCTGATGCCGGCTGTTGCCTTGAGTGATATTCTAATATAAATAATAATAACTGTTGCTCTCCATAGGGTGTACCTGGTCCACCCGGCCTCCCAGGGCCCATGGTAAGTATTGCACTGGACTGCATAACACAAACTTTACACATTTCTTTTATCTGACAACATAACACTTCCCAATGCATTCTGTGTCAAGAGCTTGCCCTCAAAGCCGCTGCGTGCCTACAGTATGTAAAACGTCCAAACACGGCATACCCTGTTGTTCTACCTATTGGATAAATAAAACAACAGGATTCAGCTAAAAGAATAAGTATAAAGTTGCCATTTTAGAAGTTGCGGTTGAATATAAGTATACCTCATCACTGTAAGTATTGTTGAAGGGACATTGTTCTTGTTTTACTGAATTAATTGTGAATGGACCTTCCCAACTGATAGTGTATAATGTTTGTAATGTAAGTGTGTATATCATCACTGTTGGGTAGAAACCTTGTATGTCCAAAACAGCTACTTTTCAGAATGGGAAAAAAAATAACATGCGTTCCAATAGTGTAGTTATTTGGTCAAAGGCTTGTGTTAATACTTTTCATTGGTTAAACATTAATAAAAAACCAGTCAGACGTTCACTTAAAAAGAATAGTGAAACCTATTGATGTTTGACCAAATTTGGAGATGACTGACTTCACTGACTGACATCACCACAGTGCCCAAAATTGGAGATGACATCACAGACTGGCCTGGACACAGAACACCATATATGGGCATAACAGAGAGCCAGACAGACAGAGATAAGAGATCTACATAATAATGTACGGGCATGAAAGATACACAGACAGACGGATACAACGGGTATTGCACAACTGGACGTCAATGGTGACTATTCTGCCCAACGGCACCGGTCTGGGTTCTCCAACATTACTTCTGAGACTCCTCAGGGACATTCAATCCCTCATATACTGTTCACTCATATACTGTGCACACCCCCGCGGGCACAGGACTAGTTTAAATAAAAGTTAATAAATGGAGGTATACAAGGTTTCTCCCCAACAGCAACGATATGCAATATGTAGTAGTGCTGCCTGTCGCAGTAGGAGTGCTATCAACTGCACGTGTTAACCCTCTTTGTCTTCTAGGGAAGCCGTAGTGATGGCTATGAAGGAGAGAGAGGAGACAAGGTATGTATCGTACTGCTAAAGAGAGGCACATGAACGTTAGCCTCTGAACCCAAGCCACAGTCTGGGGAGACTCATTTGATCTTGTCGCCATTTTACAAGCTTACAGCGCGGCACCGAGTGCTGCACTGAGAGCTTGTAGATCTGCTATTTTTGAAAAACCATGACAATTTGTGCAAATCTTTGAATTCATCTTTTTTAAAGCGAACATTTGTAACTCGAAATATTTGCTTTGTCCCTGATACATTATTTTTTGAGACGGGGGTCGGCAGCCAAATACATAATTCTAGGGTCCTTGACATGAAAAAGTTTGAGATCCACTGACAAAGTAATATTTTTTCAAAAGGTTTTTGAAAAACCTTAGAAGGATTTAGGAGACATTTATAGAATCTACAAGCTTGAGCTTGTATATTTACTATTTTTCTTTATAGTTAAAGCATCAAATAATGGTTAAAATGGTTCACAAACAACACGTTGTTCATCTAGCTAGCACTAAGGACAATTGATATGAAATGGAACCTCCCCAGACTCAGTGGAAACAGCCAGTCAGCTGTATCGTACTGTCCGAGTAAAGCCTGGTTTATAGTCCATTGTAAGACAGTGTCGTACACCAAAAATATCCAGTCTACAAGCTCACAACTTGGCACCGATGTGACGCATTGTGAACTTGTAGATCGGCTAATTTCCGTTGAGCGACACAGTTGTACGATGAAGCACTAATTAGGCTCCCTAGTGTCTTTTACACATGGTTGCAAAAGTGGGTTTGTGAACGGAGATCCAAGGAAACATGTTGTTTTGTAAAAGAAAGCAGATCAACATACATTTTAAGATTCTCAAAAGCACTGACAAGCAGATGTCCAGAGCTACATGGTGCTGTAGGAGTATACAACTATACATGGACAGCAGAGAGATTCCAAACTCACTTTTGCAGCCGGTGTAAATAAACTATTGCCTGATTGTTTGGGATTGACTCTAGAGACTTGTGATTCTCTTCTCCAGTGCTTTAGTTTCAATAATTAATTCATTTGTTAATTCATTCATTAGTTAATTCTTTAGTACAGACATTTGTCATGTTATATTGGATCTATCAAACCCTCAGATAGTCGCTTGTTGTTATTAATTCATAAAACAAAATGAATTCTTTGACAATGCACATTGATTTGATAATAATGTTTCTCTGTCATTTCCACACTGAGGGAGACTGTGGAAACTTTATCTTTACATCCAACAGCAGGCTTAGAGTATTCTAGCTGGATTCCCTGTGTGTGTGTGTGCGTGCGTGCATGTGTGTGTGTGTGTGCGTGTGCGTGTGTGTGTGCGTGCGTGTGTGTGTGTGCGTGCGTGTGTGTGTGTGTGTGTGCATGTGTGTGTGTGTGTGTGTGTGTGTGTGTGTGTGTGTGTGTGTGTGTGTGTGTGTGTGTGTGTGTGTGTGTGCGTGCGTGCGTGCGTGCATGTCTGCGAGGACATTTCTGTGTGTGTGTGTGTGTGTGTGTGTGTGTGTGTGTGTGTGTGTGTGTGTGTGTGTGTGTGTGTGTGTGTGTTGAACCACAATAAGCTAAAACAATAAATGTACACCTACAAATGCAAAATGTGTGTGTGCATGCATGTGTGATTGTGTGTGCATCTTCACCCAAATAAGCTCAAGCAAGTGTGTGTGTGTGCGTGCATGCATCCGTTTAAGCATGCCAGCGTACGTGCATGCATGTGTGTGTGAATCTGTGTGGTTGGACATAATACTGTGCATGAAACATGCTTGGTGATGGCTTGATGGTGCCTGTCATTCCTCCGTCCATCCCTCCTCCCTTCTCCTCGTTCCTCACAACTCCTTCATTTAATCCCTCCATCCCCCCCTCCCTCCCCCTCTCCTTATCCCTCCATGCCCCCTCCCCTCTCTGTCTCTCCATCCCTACTTCAAATTGACACATCTACCTCAACGCACAATTCAATGTTTGCTGCATCCTTTTCCCTGTATGATAAAGAAAATCATCGTGTTTTACCGAGTGTCAATTCTGTCTGGTTTGTTCTTTACACAAAATGTTTTGCCACCAGGCTCCAGTCACAAATTATTCCAATTTGGGGAGATTTTGCTGTTCGAATTCTAAATTAAATCACATTTGGAAAACATCAAAGAGTGGATGTGAATGCATTTAACACTCGACCCAGGTACCTATTCCTTCCAATTTGATCTTTTAGTTCATAAGCTTTTAAAAACATGTTTGTGATTTGGCCAGTGGCATTACATATACAGTACAAGTGTTTCCTTAACTGTTGTGTGGCAGCTCAGAGGTATAGCGATCCTATAGTTTTTAGTATAGATTGTTATGCCCCAAAATTGATGCAATCTTTTTTGGAAGGAAACCCCTCCACATCCATGTGGTCACTTCCAATAAACGACATTCAATTATTGAGTGGCCACTAGCTTATTTTAGAATGAAATAAAAATGGCTAATGAAATATCCAGTGCTGCACTTGAATATCCATTGGTTCAGCAGTCATACCTACATACTGCATTCTATACAACAAACGTACAATTACAATTTAATGACATTCCATGTCAAATCTCTGAGCTGCCACTTTGGAGGGCATTCGGTGGACTGTGATTGGGTGCTGGAATCACTTGCTCCTACTTCCTGTGGTGCTTAATTTCCCTCCCGTCACCCAGTTTTGGGCATTCGGTGGTGGTGGTGCATTTGGGGAATTGTAGTTCAAGTTCACTGCCACACTCCCTTCCCTTCTTACCTCCACAAACCCATTTTCATTCCGTTCTCATTCCACCAATCAGATAGGAGTACTAACAGTCAAAGGTACTGCCATCTTCCTCACACTGCATGCATGTTATGCGCAACCAAACCTTTAAACCACACACAGTACTACTGATTGGTCATTGTGTTGAATGCGGAAACAGCTAGATTTACTGTTGAGCCTGTTGAGGTGATCATTTACAATTGGGAGTTGAAGATTCTGTTAAATCTGTTATGGCCAGAAACAACTGGCCTCAAAATTGTTGATGAGGAACAAAAGATAAAGTAGCCCAGAGCTCTCTCTCTCTCTCTCTCTCTATCTCTCTCTCTCTCTCTCTCTCTCTCTCTCTCTCTCTCTCTCTCTCTCTCTCTCTCCCCCTCTCCCCCTCTCTTTCCTGTCATACTCAAGTTCAGTCTCTCTTCTCTTCTCTACTCTTCATGGGTCGACTGGAAAATACCCGATAGGACCTGAAATCTGTCCGGATCTGGGCCCGTGTTTTATCATTCGGTGTAATACCAGAGGGGATCCGACCGAGAAGCGCTGATCTTAAGAGAAATGAATGCAGAGAAATTAAGTGCTGTGATGATTAGATTACTGCTGCGCAATATACAGGAGGAACAAAGTTGAGCTGCACATGTATGCTGTCGGTTCACTTGGAGAGTCAGTTATGATTGCCGCTCTGTGTTTTCGCCTATTTCTTTTTTTAAGATTTGTTTTTGGGCTTTTAGCCTTTATTGGATAGGACAGTAGACTGACAGGAAATGGGGGAGAGACAGGGAGTGACATGCGGCAAAGGTCGCCCGGATCGGGAATCGAACTGGCAACGCCGATAGGCATTGATGCCAAAATGGCAATGCCTATATGGTATGCACCTGGTCCACTAGGCCACCCTTTTGCCTATAGTTTGATGGAATCAAGGTGGAGTGTGCAGTCACTCTACAGTATGTTATTCCTCCTTCATTGAGGTGAAAACATTTAATGTAATTGTATCTTAAGGTCTTTGCACACTGCTGCGGTTTTCAGCTGAATATCAGAGCGAATTTTGGCGCACGTAATTTAAAAAAATCGACCTCATGTTATGTCAATCACGTTTGCCGTGTGCATATTCTTATTTTTAGTCATGATTTCCATAAAATACCCACCGGTCGGGGTCAGTACTGTAATTTCTTCGGAACGAACCTCACAGATCCAATAAGGGCTTGAGTTCGACTTTGTTTTTTAAATGTCAGTTCTCGGGAACCAATTGGGTCTTTTTTACGGGTCCATTAGGGTTCGGGTCAGCCATTTTGAACTTGCGAAGAGCTTTCCTCTCCTTCCCTCTCTTCTCTTCTCTTCTCTTCTCTTCTCTTCTCTTCTCTTCTCTTCTCTTCTCTTCTCTTCCCTTAACCCATCTTCTCCTGTCATCATCTCTCCTACTGTACCTCTTCCTAATTCTAAATCCCTCCCATCTGATTGGCTAATGGATGTATTCTGGACTCCAGGGTGACGTGGGTCCGCCTGGACCCCGCGGTAATAACCCCGACATCATCGACAGGTCATCCACAGGGATTATTCTCACCATCTACAAAGGAGATAAGGTAACACAGCAGGAGCCAGAGAGGAGCACAGGTCACAAGCAACACACACTTATACTGTACACACACAGACAATATCGTCGGGCAGAAACCTTGTATCTCCAATTTTCAATTTTTTATGTATTTTTCGTAAAGTAAAGCCCTGCTTCATCATATCAATACTGTGGCACAAAACTAGTGAGAATAGCAGATCTACAAGCACACAACACCTCACAAGGCGAGGAGTTGTGTGCTTGTAGATCACTATTTTCACTATTTTAAACCGTTTTTTAAAATGATAAATACAAAACAGGCGGTTTTGGACATACAAGGTTTCCACCCAACAACGACGATATACAAAAAGTACATTTAATTCTTACATCCAACATAATACAGTACATACACAGCGGAACGTTGGCTATGATCAAACACAATAAAGAATACATCTCGTTCTTTGTGCCATGTCGACCAGCGTGTAACAGGACCAAAAAGAGGTCAAAGCCATGGCCATAGTACCCTGCCTACAACAGACACACACACACACACACACACACGCACACACACACACACACACACACACACACACACACACACACACACACACACACACACACACACACACACACACAGGAGAGGTGTGTGGAATAAGCCACTGTAACCGTGGTAAAGGAGCAGTGATTGCAGCAACCCTCTCACAGACAGTGAGGGGTGAAGGTCTTTGGTTTGGAGAAGAGCTGGGGAGCTGGTGGTGAGGTTGGCGAGACCACAGCCCTGTGCGTGGCCTCACCCATCACTCTTGCTCACATAGAGTCACACACAGAGTTACCATCCAGGATTTGGGGCGCCAGTGAAATAGACAGGGCAGCTGCACAGCTCAAGTACTACATCTCAAATTCAAATATTGTACCTTTACTCCACTAAAATTATTTTAAAACTGTAGTTACTTGTTACTTTTTGATTATTATTACAATACATGCTTTAACCACTCCAGCCCTAAATACATTTTGGCCATTTGAAAATATGCTCACGAAGCGTTGCATCTACAAGATTGTTATACATTTGAAAACTTGAAATAGCACATTTTGCATCATGAGTACTTTTACCTTTGGTACTTTAATACAATTTGATGGAAATCCTTTTGTATACTTTTACTTAAGTAAAACCTTTGAGGACCTTTTCCACCACTGCTACTGCTCCCTGGCACTGTATTACTGTAATAGCGACAACTGCTCCTAATAGTTAGAATCGGTGCAATATGTGCAAATTTACAGTGAAGAAATTGGGGTATAACAGACAGGAAACTGTAGGAAAGTGACAATACCATTGGAACACCATTTAAAGAACAAAACAAGCAACAACTGTATTCGCCTGTATCCCAATCCTGGATGATAATGCTGCTGTATTTGACCAAGTGTCTACAGCAATATGTGAAGTCATCCAGTAGATGGGGCTATAGAGACAACAGAGAGGCGCTCACCACCACACCCCTTTTCACAAAATAAACAAAATTGCCAGTTCAGCATGACGAGATCAGTTTTCTTCCCCCGCCGGGTCATGTTCCAAAGCGATAATCACACTAGCAGAACAAATCAGTTTTTTGGCCCAGTGCTTGTCAAACCTTTTAAATTTCAAGGACCCCCATAACTCTCAGAGTTCCAGACTTGTAAGGGTCCATTTGGAACCCCCTCAAGGACACCTGAGGGCCCCTGAAGCCCACTTTGAGAACCACTGGCTTAGCCTATATCCAGATTGGAATCAGATTGGTTTTATCATGTCTGAACTAAATGGAAATGAAGTGCCCTTACAGATAAGCTCTCGAGTATGTCTCTGCCTCAGCTCCTCCCCTCGTCTTCTCCACATTCTCCCCAGCATCCCTCCGTGGGTCGTACGCGCTGAAGACACAGTTTGCCCTCCAAAAATCGTATCTTTCTACAAACGCCCAAAGTGGAAACACCCTAAGCTTCCTATATGGTTTTCCGTCCACCCGCCACTTCCTCTGCTTCCCCCTCCTCCGTCTCCTCCTCCTTGCCTCTGCCCACTTGCCTGTCGCCCACGGGCCGCTCCGTAGTAAACAGCTCTCTCTTCCTATTGGTCACCGTATTATGCAGGGCGACGCAGGCTCGCCCGGCGACCCCGGCCAGCCAATGATCAATGGCGTTGTGGAGTTTGTTGGCTTCCCCAAAGGAGACAAAGGAGCACAGGTTCGTCCTGTAACGCAAAAGTCACAGGCTCAATCCCCACAATGACATCCTGTACTGGACTGGTATGTTGATGATGATTATGGTGACTTCCCCAAACAGGCTTCAAACATAGTCAAGCGGTAAATGATCATACTCTCATAGACAAGATTCTGTAACAGCGCTATATGACAGTGAGTCTGCCCCCCTCCTGAATTCAAAGATCCACATGAGTGGAAAAAGCAGCACACCAAAGTGAAAGTACAAGACAAGCTCAGATATTAAGTTCCATTTATTCTGAACGCTAACGCGTTTCGGCGTAAAGCCTTCTTCAGAGCAGGTTTAAAAAGAGTTTTTGCTGCTTTTTCCACTCATGTGGATCTTTGAATTCAGTTGTACCCAGAGCTAAGCACCCACTGCCCAAATGAGTGGCAGCAATCAGAGGAAGCGCACCTGTTTTCATCTCCTGATCTGCCCCCCTCCTCTCAGGGGGTTAAAACATTTTAAACATGTTGCACAATAACTTGCATTTTTGGGGTCATTATATTTAATCAAGATCAGTCTTCTTTTTTTTTCAAAGATTTTTCAAAACGGGCCTTGCTAATAGCCACTATGAGTCGGTACATTTCAGAGGTAGGCTAGGTAGCATGTGGATAACTCCCCGATGACATCTTTGGCAGGGATTTCAAACTAGATTTCAAACAACACTCGATAAACTACTGGCTGATTGGAATGTGCTGTGCCCCTTCATGAGCCCCCCTGAAGATGACCCCTACTGAGTTGGGTGATCCAATGGCTTTTCCTCTAACCATGAGGCAAGAATGTTCAATTACACAGTAGATCAACGTTTAATGGCTGTGTGCTAATCGATGGATGACCATGAATCTTAAAACGCTCAGCAAGAATGAACCCTACTGGATCTGGTGACCAAATGGCCTTTAGGCCAATTAAACTTTCCAATGGTTTTGAAGGTTTTTGTGTGCATTGATGCGGCTGAGACTGAGAGGAAGAAACAATTTGAGTGACCCATTGATTTTCTAATCACAGGCCTAACTTTGCAAAAGATATCTCTCATCTAATACAGCAAACCATCCTTTAGCCAACATGTCCAGTTTGATGTAAGGAGCTGTAGACTCTTAAGTCTTGTTAATCATTGCAACAACCGTTGCTACTATTTTAACATGTTAGCGTTACCAGAAGAGAAAAAGCTGTAGTTTATAGCCTTATAATGATCTTACTGCAAGCATTACTAGTGAGGACTCCTGCCCCTTACAAAAAGATCTGAGCCCACTGTATCTGTATCAATGCAATATAGGTTTATTTGTATCAATTTCTTGCCATTCTTTTTCACAATGTTATTGTTGGAAAGATAGATAGATAGATAGATAGATATTCTAGAGAAGATATATTCTTCTCTGCTCTCTCGCTATGTTTATCTCATTCTCTCATTCTCTCTCTCTCTCTCTCACACACACACACACACACGCACACACGCACACGCACACACACACACACACACACACACACACACACACACACACACACACACACACTCTTTCTCTCCCTTCCTCAGGGAGATTATGGCGCTAAGGGATATCGCGGCTACCCTGGAAATCCTGGCCTACCTGTAAGTGTTGCTTATGTTATGATCATTTAGAGCAATCGGTGTCAGCTGGATTAAAAGGCTGTTTTGCATTGATTTATGTATTACAGTAAATCCTTTTTTTCCAGTATCGTTGACATCACTCTAGCAATGATAATACCGGTACTAATAATAATATCTCAACTGTATAGTTATAGTTATTGTGTGTACACACATAACCTAGTCTTGAACAAAGCCCGCTCAAAGTGTTCTCTACCCAACGTTGTGTTTTCCTCACCAGGGAGCTTTCGCCTACCCAGGTGAAAAAGGAGAGAAAGGCATCCCAGGATACCCTGGGGGGCGGGTAAGAATATTATCAGTTTGGCTTTGTTTCTAGAATCATCATTAGGAGACGTCTGTACCTTTCCTGTATCTGTCCTTTGTCCAGGGGAGGCTGCAGGATGTCTCCTCACCCCCTATTCACCCCTTGTTTGTGCCTTTGTTTATATGAACAACCAGGACTTCCCCTCAGTCTTTCACCTGGCCCCATGGGAATAATACTGCTAAATAAGCAGGTCAAGGTTTATTAGCATGTCGCAAACTGAGCAATTTGTTACAGCAGATGATAAAGCTCTAAAACATAGTAAACATACATACACAAGAACATAGACATAGACATGGTCACAGTATCCAGTTAATAAAGAAGCAAAGTATAAGTGTACCAACAACCATCCTCCTTAATTCTGGACAACAGGCTACATCCTCCTGCTTCCATTATTGATGGCACGAATGGTAGTAGGTAGTAGTAGGGCATTAACGACTTGTGATTTTTGCAAGTCGACTCGACTCAGTAAAAAGTTCAGTTGAAGTTGACTTTATCGTTTGATGACGTCATCACATCACACACGACCCCCCAATTATTTTGGAGGGTCCCCAGATGATTAAGTTAATGTGCAACATTGTTTTCTCACTCAACTGTAAACAAACCAACATAAAGTTTAAGTTTATAGAGGGTATCTGCACATTTCTAAAGTGCCAAATTAGGGACTTTTTAATACCTCTAAAATGGCAAATTAAACATTGTCCAAATTGTCAAATATATAGAGGCAGAAATCTACATGCTCACAATGCCTCGCATTGCGAGCATGCAGATCTGCTATTTTCACAATAGAACGTTTTTTTTTTTTTTTCAACTTCGACTTTCGACTTTCTCTGGTGGGAGTCGACTTGTGTAATGAAGTCGACTGAGTCGACTTGTCGACTTTTTCTTTAATGCCCTAGTAGGTACAGGGTAGTAATGATAATTTGTACCTATTAATGCTTATTAACACATTCCCCGCCATTTTAACATACCTTCGTACTCTACGGTGCCTCTGGTCTCCATAGACTTCCATGTAATTCATAGTGCACGGATCATGCACACCCATGCCTAGATAATGCACCACGTGTGTCCACATTGCTCACAGCTTTCAAACAAAAAAATCCGAATGGAAATCCATTCAGGCATTCATGAGATAGAAGCCATTATGTTTTCCTAAAATGTAAACAAAGATGGCTGCCATGTTTGATAGATGGGGTTGCTATGGGGGTTAAACATGCAATTTTCGCGATTTCTATCATGCCTACTACATTTTTTGGGGTCAGAAAAAAAAATTGAAAAATTTTTTTTTTTGAAAAAAATCTTTTTTTTTTTTTCAAAATGGCGGAAATTCTCGGGACTATCGGGCCTGGCAGGGAAAGACATTGAAATAATCTCGGGACTATCGGGCCTGGCATGCAATGAGTTAAGGCCTCTGACCGTTGGCCGGACACATTTTTCTGTGTCTATCTGTTTGTCTGACTGACTTAATTTTGACGTAACCTATTAATTCTTTTTCTGTGTCTATTTCCTATATTTGTATGGCTCTATTTCTTCATCCTGGGTTTATATTGTGCATGTTTCTTTCTTCCTGACAGGGTGCTCCTGGCTTCAACGGAGGGCCCGGCTCTCCTGGCTGGCAGGTAGTGATCACAGCATCACCCAAAGCACACATTTATAGCACTGTTGACTTTCAACCAACACAATGTATAGTACTGTGTGGTACTGCGTGAGTTCCACTTCACATGGCATCCACACACGTTATAATGTTATAATTAGAGGATGAACAGTATTAACAGATCGCCTTTTTAATCTTTGTCAATCAGGGAGCTGTGGGAGACCCAGGTTTCTCCGGGCAGCCAGGCTATAAAGGACCTAAGGTAACACAAGGGTCATTTTTAACCTGATGGTAGCCTACAGTGGACTTTTTTTGCATTCACTTGTAATACTCAGAGATCGCCAGCGGGTGGTGCTAATTGCGACCGTAGGTCGCAGTTACTTGCACACTATCCAAACCTCCACCGGCTGTCCCTCCGTCACTCCCTCTGTCACACGTCACACGTCACACTTTTGCCCTGCTCATATCTCTGCAACCGTTGCCCCGATCCATGCCAGATTTTGCACACACACTCCTTGCCTGCCAAACTACAACCTCCAAGGACCCCCGGAGTTTCGGGGACCCCCAGGTCCCTGGGGGACCCCCAGGTGTAAAAAAATACCAAATGTGCAAAAATGACCAAATGACCACCCCAACGGGGCTGCTCACGGGGCATTCCCGGGGACCACCCACTCCTGGTGCTCCAGAACGGATGCAAAAGTGGTGGCGCCCCCAGTGGAGGACCCCCTGCCACTGCAGCTCACATAAAATGCCGTAACTCGGGCTAGGAGCGACCGGGAGAGCCGGGGCCGGTACCTATTCGTCCGCCTTGGCGGCGAGGAGACCCCACCCCTCATTTCTCACATGGCCCTCTAGCGCCACCATGAGGCCGATTCAGATTTTGCCCTAAAATCACGAAAATCACTACACAGTATGTCTACACTCATGTCAACAACATGGATCAGGAAGATTTTGGAAAAACACATTTTTGCTCTATTTATGGAGATAAGCGACCAACGGTCGCTTATCTCCCGATTAGGGAGTCTTACTGGTGTTATTATAGTGGATCATATGCAACAGATTATCTACAGTAGCTACAACAGCTGCTATCAGCTGATTTAGAAAATGTGTGTGTGTGTGTGTGTGTGTGTGTGTGTGTGTGTGTGTGTGTGTGTGTGTGTGTGTGTGTGTGTGTGTGTGTGTGTGTGTGTGTGCGTGCCTTGATTGTACAATGCTAACCTTTAATTAGCTGTACAGTATGCCATTAACATCAGTGCTGTACAATGCTATTGTTTCACGATAATGTTATGCTTTGATTCTATGTAAGGGAACTACTGTGGCCTAATTTAGGCCTACATGTAGATGTCACATTGCTTTGGGTACCTGTGCTATAAAGATTTTTGCGTTGGCTATTGAAAAATAGCAGATATACAAGCTCACAGAGCGTCACTCTGTGCCGCGCTGCGAGCTTGTACATCTGCTATTCTTTTTTCTTTTTAAACATTGTTTGAAAAAATCTTGAAAGTGTGAGAACTACTGATTTAGAAGGCATTCGTAGAATCTGCCTTAGGTCTTAATGGGCCAATAATACGTGTGTGTGTGTGTGTGTGTGTGTGTGTGTGTGTGTGTGTGTGTGTGTGTGTGTGTGTGTGTGTGTGCGCGTGCGCGTGTGCGTGTGTGTGTGTGACAGGGAGAGCAGGGTGAACCTGGACTCCCCGGACCAACCATTTACGCTGGCAATAGCCAAGGAGCTGCTATTCAAGGTAAAAACACACATCACAGTTTCAGTTAGTTAATTTCGTTTCAGTTGCTACATATTTACTTTTGTTTTTAATTCCAGTTGTAGTTATTTAGTTTTATCTTTAGCTTACAATAACCCTGGGTCTGTGTGCAGGTCAACCAGGTGACCCCGGATTTGAAGGCCGCCCTGGTGAGTCAGGTGACCGAGGCTACCCCGGTCCGCCAGGACCGCCAGGAAGATCAGAGTTTGGACCATGTGAGATACACCGGCCTGGCTCCACACACACACACACACACACACACACACACACACACACACACACACACACACACACACACACACACACACACACCAACAGACTAGAGCAGTGGTTCTCAAACTTTCACATTTCAAGGTCTCCCCTTAACTCACACTCCCTGGAATCCACTTTGAGAACCACCAATTCTACATTTTGAACTAAAGTTTGTGGTTCCTCAAAATGAACTAACTTAGTTCTTTTTCGTTCTTTTTTAACCATAATATTCTTATACTTTTGGCTATTCAAATGTATTCTTTTAGACAGTTATTGACACAGCCCATATAGAACCACACACAGCAATTATTTCATCCAACTTAACATTGAGGTGCCCACAATATTTAGGTGCCCAGTGCCCAATCTTCCTCACCCTTATTGTGAAGGCAGACGTTTCTAACCGTCCGCGTTGGTACCAGCTCACGTTGTCTCATGGATGCGATGCGTTGTGAGCTTGCAGATCAGCTATTTCGGCATTCAACACACGTCACACAACGAAGTATACTCAGGCTGGGGGGCTTGGGTGGGAGACAACGTAATGAGGAGGAGACTCAGCGCTTCATGTAAAGAGAAGCACACAGCTGCAGACAGCACCGCACCGGAGCATGTGAATGCAAAGAAAGACGAGAGGACAGGGGACCGCGGACCGCCGCACAAACGGGCCGATGAGCGCCATTCACGGACGTCAGAATGAACGCGTTCAACAATAACGTTCATCAAGCGGAAAAAAAGAGCGTTCAGTTCACGTTCGCCTAAAATATGAACGTGTTCATGAACGATCGTTCATTGAACGCATTCGGGTACAACACTGAGAACCACTGGACTAGAGATACACATCAGTACATTTAAACATTCCACACAGCACCACTCCATTCAGCACACTATTGTCGAAACCTTGGTTTCCTGTGCATTTTAAATACATCTTTGCATCGTGGCTAAGAGCTGTGCAGCCTCTTCCTTCTCAATATACACACCACTGCATTAACATACTATACCGGTACATCTGTACATTACAATACTATACACCACTACATTTAATACTACATACCAGTACCTTAAAACACAATGCATAGTAATGCATGACAGAAAGACACTGACATGACAAATAAATGCTTTTATATTGTGGACACGGCCGCTAACTCAGCCATACCCCCATACCCATACCCACACTATCAATCACTAAAAAGTCAATCCTAATCATTCAACCATTCTCTCCCCTCCCTTCCCCTCTATTCTCCTCTCCTCTCCTCTGCAGATCGTGAGGGTAGCCCTGGGTTTCCCGGCACCCCGGGTCCGAAGGGAGACAGAGGAAGCCCAGGTCGTACGACCTACGGTCCTCCGGGCCAGCCAGGATCTCCGGGTCTCCCCGGAGGCCAGGGGGCCCCAGGACCACAGGGACCCTCCGGTACGTTCATTATACTAACAAGTCTGTGAGCAACATTGTCTAGAATTAAGACAGTAGGACTCGCTGGTGGACCGCAAGGATAATTAGATATTATTGTCTTGGTATTTGAAAGATTTCGGCGATCCGCCCACGGGAGCCCTCAAAAGACACCCCGTGCTAGAATCTGAAAATAATCCGGGTACATACGCCACAATCCATTTGAAAGATACAGGCTCTCGCGTCAACCTCGCGTCCACCACATCGCCGCGCTGCGAGCTTGTACATCTGCTATTTTTGAATAGCCAACACTTAAAAAAAAAAGTATGTTAATTTGATTGTCCCAAACCCGTAACGCATTTAATTGATTTATCATTAGAATAAACGTGCTCAGAAAATGAGTCTTAAGTGGTCATGCTGGTGGTCTCTCTGGGGATTTTCAAGTGAGTGTAACGGAGGTAATCCGAACCTCCCCACCCGGTTTCGAACCCGGGTCTCCCGCGTGAAAGTCCAATATCTTAACCATCACTCCAAAGGGATATCCCTATGGAACGAGAGCAGATACTAGACTTTTGAGGCTTCAGGCTGGGGCTGCGACTCTCTCTGCCACACTCACCCCCCCTTTGACCTCCTCCTACGGGGAAGCCCAGATCCGGGTCACGGCACCAATGTAACGGAGGTAATCCGAACCTCCCCACCCGGTTTCGAACCTGGGTCTCCCGCGTGAAAGTCCAATATCTTAACCATTACTCCAAAGGGATATCCCTATGGAACGAGAGCAGATACTAGACTTTTGAGGCTTCAGGCTGGGGCTGCGACTCTCTCTGCCACATGAGCCCTGGTCCAGAAAACGTTGGAAACCGCTGCAGTAGACTATAGTAGATTACATCCACATACAACAGATGAAGCCATATTAAAGGCAGTGCAGGAGGTGTTGTTTGTTAATGTTTAACTAGGACATTGCATGAAAACTTATTGCATGGCTTTTCTCTTGAGGTGTTTGTTTAGTGGGTTTTTGTTGTCCAGACTGATGTGTTTTGTATTGAAAACGTAAGAATGACGTCATCGTGCCATTAATACCCAGGAGAGGCTGGAACCCTCAGAATAGGTGCCAATGCTACTGCTGTTCCCAGCAATGACACCGATCGTGGTATTTGAATCTAGAGAGACTGGAGTTTTAAATATGCCGGATAGACGAGCCTAACATACTGTTGAGTGAAAGAGAGATATTAGACAAAGTAAAAAGACTGACAGACATGTCATGGCAATAGCACATCAGTGTTACGTTTAGTCATAGTCTATTGAATAAAATGAAATTTAGTTTCATATTTTAGTCATCTGAAACATTTTAGTTTTAGTCTAGTTTTAGTAAAATATCATAAGATTGTATATTGGCAGGCCTTGATGGTGTCGTAATGGCAGATTTTACACTTGTTTGCATTCCAAAAATAGCCAATCTACAAGCGTTGCACACTCTGGGCTTGTAGATCTGATATTTTCTCAACAATATATAAAATGACTTCACCAGTCCCTCCCTGAAATTTTTGTCTAGTTTTATTTGTTGACGAAATTGTCAACATATTTAGTCTTAGTTTTAGTCATCAAAGCTTAGTTTTTATTTCGTTTTTATTTCGTCAATGAAAAGATTTGTCGTAGTTTCAGCCAACGCAGTTAACACTGTACCACAGTATAGGCATGGGAACTTTAACTGATCGTCTGCACTGTCCTCTTTCTGAATGGTGAAGGCTTGACCTTTGACCCCTGCATCATCATCCGTAGGGGGTCATACACCAGGGGCCAATCACACGCAGGTATCTGGGAGGCAGCCATACTGCCATGTTTTACTATGGCAATATTTAGCCTGCCCCCAACTAAAGTTAATATCCAGAGCCTGAATAAAACAAATAATAACAAAACAAAAAGAAACTTTCACAGCGCTCTTCTCCAGTGTACTCTGTCGCCAGGGTAACAGGGTAAGTATAGCTGAGAAGAGTGCAGCCTCCTGTAAGCTCACAGTTGAACTTGGACAGGAGGAACTTCTGCTCCAAGCTGCTTTTAAAATTTGGCCACAAGATGGCACTACTTCCCCACTCAAAAGCTAAACGCAAGCTTCAAGCTATTCAACTGAATAGCCTAACTTATATTCTCCCAGACAACATGGTGTGTGCGTGTGTGCGTGCGTTTGTGTGTGTGTATACTGCCAGTAGGCCACAGAAGTACCTCCACTACTCTCTTCAACATGTGTGTTGAATACTATTTGAAATATTTAACTTAAATGTCATAATGGAAGTTGTTAGTGGAGCCCAGTTTGGGCTGAAACCTTCAATGTCACATTCTGACCACACTCCCATGTGGATCCCAAGATACACTTTTTGATATTTATTTTATGATAAGATTAACTCAACTTAAAATTTTGTTTTACTGCTTTGCATATCGTTGCTGTCGGGTGCAAAACTGCCCGAAACCTTTTAGCATTCAAATTCAAAAATAGAAAAAACACTTGATGTTTTTCCTCCTGTTGTTGGGCAAGTAGGGCATTCCTTTACCACAAAAAGTTAAAATATTGAGATAAGAGGTTTCTGCACAACAGCGACGATATTTCCTTTCGTTGTGTTAACACTTTGTGACAGTGGCACAAAGTGACAGCACAATAACCTAACATTGCTCTCACACTGTGACACTGAGCTGGTCTTGTACGAACCACTGGGTTGTTATTCCTATTCACAATGAATAAAAATACATTTAATTCATCACCCAAGCTGGAATTAACGATGACGCGTGTGTCCGTTGCAGTCATTAGCGCTACAGTGGTTTCGTGCTCACGCCTTTTCTAGAAATGAGGAAAAACAACGATTCATTCTGCTGTGTATGTTAATGACTGTATGTTTGTGTCACGAGTACCGGTGGTCTTTTCCTTCATGCTGACCAGCGTCTTTCACCTACCTCACCAAAAACCTTCCCAACTACCACTGAACATGGTATACACTAGGGCATTAACGAAAAAGTCGACAAGTCGACTCAGTCGACTTCATTACACAAGTCGACTCCCACCAGAGAAAGTCGAAGTTGAAAAAGAAAATACTTTCTATTGTGAAAATGCAGATCTGCGAGGCGTTGTAGACCGTCTATTTTCACAATTTCTGCCTCTATATATTTGACAATTTGGACAATGTTTAATTTGACATTTTAGAGGTATTAAAAAGTCCTTAAATTAGCACTTTAGAAATGTGCAGATACCCTCGTGTGGGTATCGTGTGTGATGTGATGACGTCATCAAACGATAAAGTCGACTTCAACTCAACTTTTTACTGAGTCGAGTCGACTTGCAAAAGTCGTTAATGCCCTAGCTATACACATACTGCATATCGGGATATTCTAACTGTTTGTGTGTGCGTGCGTGCTTGCAGGTCGCAGGGGTGACTTCCCCGAAGCTGCATCACCGGGACAGCCAGGTCTACCGGGTTCCAGAGGACCCCCGGGGAACAATGGGTTCCGAGGATACAAAGGTACACAGTCAGTCACACACTCGTCTCCTCATGGATTCTCCTGCTCATGACCTGCGCCAGCAGAGCGTGCAAGTAGGGTCTGTTGGTATGTATGTGGGAATGTACTGTATGTGGCCAATGAGAGAACGCTGCTCCTTCATTTGCTAAAGGCCCAGCCAATGAGGGAGCAGTGTTCTCTGTGACGTCACCACCAACCAACAAGTGCAACCTGATATAAGGCGCAAGTTGCCACCTTGACATAGTGCAGTCTAATTAATTCATGATAATTCGTTAACCACCCTATAATTGGGGGGGGGGGGGGGGGGTAACGGTTGTGAGGTATTTTTGGCAAAGATATTTTGTGTATGTCGGGTGGAAACCTTGTATGTCCAAAACCGTTTTGTATTTATCACTTTAAAAATGATTTAAACTAGTGAAAATAGCCGATGTATCTGCTATTTTCACTAGCGTTGTGTGACAGCCTTGTATGATGAAGCGGGGCTTTACTCTACTAAAAGACGTACAAATTTGAAACTTGGAGATACAAGGTTTCTGCCCGACAGTGACGGTATGTATAGTGGTTAACTCTCCTCTCATCCAACTCCTCTCCATCCCTCCATCCCTGGTTCTCCAGGGGAGCTTGGTGACTGTGACTGTCGGGGTGGTGGAGGAGGGGGCCAGGGAGCATCAGGACGCCCCGGGGCCGATGGCGCCCCCGGTGGTTATGGAAGGAAGGGTGAGCAGGGAGACACCGGCACACCAGGCTATGGAGGAGGAGGTCCGGGAAGTCCTGTAAGTAAATTCATTGATTTGTTAACTTGATCATTCATCGTATTATTATCGATATAAAAGCTTTGTTTATGCCCATTAAAACAGTGTTACTGTACAGCCATCCCTATGAGAAATGAGGCAACCACACTTGCAACTTCCCAGAATTGCACCTTTCTAGTTTCATTAGCTGCAGCTTAGCAGCTGCGTTGTTTACATCACAGTATGAGGTCATCCTTTACTGCCATGTTTTTACCCTGCTGTAGTTTTGAACTGAACCAGACTGCTTGGATTTGAATGCAGATTTCTCTCATGTCTTCATGCAATCGTCCCTCGTTCCTCAGGGCCGCCCCGGCACACCGGGATTCAATGGCCGCAAAGGAGAGAAGGGCTCGTCCTTCTATCCTACGTTCACTGCGGGGAGCAAGGGAGACCTAGGAGCTCAGGGGCCCCGAGGAGCCCCCGGTGACAGCGGACAGCCTGGCAGAGATGGACTACCCGGCTTCCCAGGAACCCCCGGGCCTCCCGTGAGTGGTCGAAAACACACAGACACGTGAACACAGACACGTAGACATGCACATGAACCCATAATTGAAACCTGGCTGTCATTTTAGATTCTTGCGTTGGATATTCAAAAATAGCAGATGTACAAGCTCACAGCGCATCACTTTGTGCCGTGCTGCGAGCTTGTACATCTGCTATTTTTGAACAATTTTGAAAACAAAATTGAAATTGAAGAGAACTACTGATGGGGCATTTGCAGGCCCGCCGCCCTCAAGTCTTAATCGATTGATTTATGTACATGGGTAGGGCTGTCACGATATGAAATTTTACAGGACGATTAATTGTCACTCAAATAATTGGCGATTAACGATTTAATTGCTGTTTTTGTCGTTGATAATTACATTTCTGTTTGGCTTTTAGGCTTTGAAATTGCACATGGCAGATATGACACATAACCTAAATATACAAATAAATTACTGACGCGTTGTGAGCTTGTAGATCTGCTATTTCCACTATTTCGGAAATTTTTCAACATTCACGATTATGACCATTATGACAAAATAATTGCGATAATGTCAAATAATCACGATTAGACGATTATGTAATAATTGTGACAGCCCTATACATGGGTTACTTATGTACGTCCTCCTCTCATCTCTTCCTCTCTCCTCCTCTCCAGGGTGATGGCGGTTACGCTTCAGGGGGAGAGAAAGGATTCCAGGGATACCCCGGAGCCAAAGGACGGGCCGGCGCTCCCGGCGAGTCCGGCATCGGTTACGCCGGGGCGCCCGGACTCCGAGGAGCCCCCGGAGAGCCCGGATTCGCCGGCATACCAGGACAGCCAGGCCTGCCCGGACCGCGAGGTAAGTGACACCAACCCCAACCCCCCGACGAAGAAGGAGCCGACCTGAAACGACCTGTTAGGTGGAGATTGGGCGGTGGGATGTGTGTGATGTGTGTGTGATGTGTGTGTGTGTGTGTGTGTGTGTGTGTGTGTGTGTGTGTGTGTGTGTGTGTGTGTGTGTGTGCAACTGTGCGTGGAAGTGCGTGAAGTGTGAAACCGGAGGGGAGTGTGTGCACGTCATACATCATTTCTTCCCCACCAGGATGACATCATCACAGCATCAACCCCGACGACTGTCACCATCATACCCGGCCGCCATCCTATAGTTACCATAGCAACCGCATCCTAACATTCTAAACCATTAATAAAGATAGCATCTCTTTGTCCTCCGGGGGAACGGACACTCCTCCGGATCACGTCGCTCCCGATTCGTTCTCTGCTGAAGCAGCCATGTTCTTCTCGCCGCCATGACAGGATGAAATACTTGCGCAAACGTAGAATAACCTCGTCTAATCAGAAGCAGCCTATTAGTACTCATTAACCAATTAAACCCTAATATACTTATAGTCGTACAACGAATAGCGAAAATAGATGATCTACCTTGAAGATCTGTGATTTTTGCTATTTTTCTAAATTTTGAAAATGTAGATTTTTTTATTCGATTTTCTATTTATTTTAGAAAATGAACTAGACAAGCTAATTAGACATACATTTTTCCTTTTGCCAAAGCAGCTTTCTGCTCTTCATTCCTTGGCTGCAGCAGCGTAATATTCAACGTTGATTAATGGTTTCCATTAATGTGCTTACAAACTAGCTTTTACAGCCAAATAATCTGTAATGTTCCAACAATGCAGCTTGATTGATTATTGACTGCTCTTTTTCTCCCCCCAATTTGCCAAATGATCGCTATACCGCAGCAGCTCTACTGTGCTTCTTCACGTCTCAGAGGGGATGGTCGGACACAGGGGAATTGACACCAATTAGTTATAGATTATATTATATACAACGAAATCAAAAAGAAATTGAATGGGTGCTGCCTCCTCTCTGAGAACGAAGGACACATAACAAACACCTTCCCACTCATCTCCGGGGTGTGAACGTGTGCTCTCATGACTGTAATGCTCAACTTTTGCTCTTTGTCGCTGTGGTGTGGAAACTTTGTCCCTAAAACTTGTTACTTTTTGATCAGGAAATGATGGGGGAAAGAAGAACAGTTCCTACTGATTATTGTTTAGTCACAAGTAAGGATGGGATGATATGAAAATGATTATCGCGATAATCAAAGTCCATTAACCTGGGGCGGAACATTTGCCAAATAATAGCAGATCTACAAGCTTGTAGATCGGCTATTTTTTGGCAAAGACATTTGATAGAGAGTGAAAAAAGACTTTATCAAGTACGTTTATTATAAGTACCTTTTACCAGAGGGTTTAAGTTGTACTGGATGTGCAGCTCGGCAAATAAAAGGTGAATTGATCCCAGTGCATGACGGAGGACAATATCACGATAATTTAAATCTCCACAATACGACTATCGTGAGTGTTTTTGATCACGATAAACGATAATATCACTTATCGTCCCATCCCTAGTCACACGCACTTGTTAATGCCTTTTCATTGGTCCAGCATTTGTAACAGACTTCAACACCTTCACATGACTAAAGTTTTTTGTGTGTGTCTGTGTGTGGAAATAGCCAATCCACAGTCAATCTGTACTAGTTTTGACAATGTTGTACAATAAAGGAGGGCATTAATTTACGAAGAAAAAAAGTTGAAATCTGGTTGAAAACAAGGTTTCCGCCCCACAGCAACGTTCTTAATATGAGGGTTATTCTCATTCACAGGAAACTGAGAGAGAGCCAGGTGAGACGAGGCAGCAGAGAGAGAGAGAGGCTAATTTGATGTAGCCGATAGCGCGCCTCTCTCTCCATTCCGTAGTTAACAGATCTTTTGCTCAATTCGATCGCATCTCTCTCGCTCTCTCTCTACTCCTGTTGAACGGAATAACCTGGTTCAAGATGAAGCAAACTTTTGCTTTTTGCATTTAACTGAATGAGCCTCGATAATTGAATGGACTGATTCGCTGATTGACTGTTATTTATAATGAAATCATTTTTTTCATTCAAGTGCTTGACTGGCGTATGCAAATGACCCCCGAATGGCTTTGTGTGCTGCCAAACTCCCTCCCTCCCTCCCTCTCTCTCTCTCTCTCTCTCTCTCTCTCTCTGTGTCTCTCTCTCTCTCTCTCTCTCTCCCTCCCTCCCTCCCTCTCTCTGTCTGACATCTCTCTGACCGTCCCTGTGCATGTGTATCTGTATCTGTCCAGGTGAGACCGGCTGTGAAGGGCTTACAGACGGCTCTGAGGATGGGGGACAGGGTGGGTAAATAACTTTTATGCCCAGCAGTGCAGCCAGCCAGCCAGCCCAGAGTCCTTTTCACTGACGTTAAGGGCAAACACAGTTACTGGTGGACCCAGATATGATCACAGAGGTTGGGCAACTCGGATGACGTAAGCTGTAGAGTCTAGTCGACCCACAGGCCAGGGTTTGCAACCAACGATTTGGAGAATGTCCATGGATGTACTGTAGTGTTGGCTCGTAAAAGTCCTGGAACAATTGGGATCCTCTTGAGACTCCCTGGAGAATGACGCTCTAGAACAGTGGTTCTCAACCTGTGGGTCGGGACCCCCAGGGGGGTCCCCAAATAATTTTGGGGGGGTCCTCAGATGATTAACTTAATGTGAAACATTGTTTTCTCACTCAACAGTAAACAAACCAACATAAAGTTTAAGTGTATCTCCACATTTTTAAAGTGACAATTTAAGGACTTTTTAATACATCTGAAATGACAAATTAAACATTGGCCAAATTGGCAAACATTAGAGGCTGAAATTGTGAAAATAGCACATCTACATGCTCACAATGCCTTGCAACGCGAGACTTTGTGATCATGTAGATCTGCTATTTTCACAATAGAACTGTCTTATACAAAATGTAATGCCTCAGCTCTTAGTGCTTGTCAGGGTGGGGGGGTCCTCAGTTAAAATACGATTATTTTGGGGGTCGCGGCCTAAAATGGTTGAGAACCACTGCTCTAGAAGAGAGTGTCCATGTTTTCAGAGGGGTCAGAGCCATAGTGGTTTCCTGGTTGGACTCAAGGTTAAGTCAAGAATGAGAGGAAAGATACGTCACTCACTAGTCTGTCATACCTGTTATGTATTGTAGTGCCTTAGAAGAGTGCCAGCACCTTGTGTTGGATGGGATCTTTTATGGCTAAGGAATGCTGGGAAATGCAGTCTTTTGGAATTCCCAGCTGAGTGGAATCAGCATAGGTTTGCTGTCAATCATTTGTTTCACGATGGAACCAATGGATGTCTCTTGTTCCCTGCTTCCCTGGGATTCCATTTGGTCAGTTGATGATTGACAGCCGATGGTGTCGGCATTCATTCCCCACCCGCTGTGACACGTTTTAGGCATTCCATCCAATCATTGGACAGATATAGTCATATATCCTCCTCCTCCTCCAATCAAAGCTGCTGAAACCTGCCGCATGTTTTTTTTTAATTTCTTTTTAAGCCGCGCCTCTGCTAAGAGCTTTAACCAATGAGGGTTTGAATAGACAGAGAGGGTGGGGTTAACTGGAACAACAATAACAATCCGCAAAACGACGACCATTCCGTATTTATAATCTCATTTTTCTAATTCTACTGTTTGAAGCCTGGCTAACCGACGGTAACCATGATGATTTTCCTTTTTTATTTTTTTACTAACTTCCATTCAACCGACAACACTCAAATAACATTCTCATAATCAAACATAAATTAACCTAATGAATGCAAACAATCAATAATCTGACACAAAACTGTTAACAGCATGAAAGGAAGCGATGGACAATCAACCACATTGTGAAAGACATTCACAGTATTTTGTATTTTCAAATGTTTTGACTTGATAAACATGGAGTATTGCCAATCTTGAATGCAGATAACTGACGACAAAAACAATAGAGAGATTTAAGATTTCGATACACGGTGTCAATGTTAGCTATTTCTACTAGATTGTGCGCCACACATATGGCGTTGTACAGTACGTTGTGTATGTGTTTTCCAAAATAGCTGTCTGGTACATACAACACTGTATGTACCGTATACTGGTTCTCAACTGGTTTAGCGCGGGACTCAATTCTACCTGGTGAAGAAAAGAAAAAGAAAAGTCCTAACAGTTTGGATCGCTCAGTATTGTATAGCTATCAGTATAGATATCTGTCCTGCTGTATATGTATTTAACCACGTGAACCCTAGTCATAATAGGCGAACATTCATCAAAAATACATTAGGTGAGATGAGATTCGCCAAAAATAGAAGGTCTACACAACCTCACTACAAATCTCTTCGGTGAAGAGGTTTGGTGTCGAGGGAAAAAAGCAGGGGACCAGCTTTAGCATAGACCACTGGGGGACCCCAGTCACCAAAGTATATATGGTTTAAGTGGTTACGATACAAATACATACAGTACAGGTGTAATGCTATAAGTTATAGCTTGACGGCCTAGACAGATGCATCGCTAGCTTAAAGGTCCTCATCTTGCTGTTGTGCGTGAACTTGTGTCTGTTTGCTAACGTGTGTGTGACCGCTACCAGGCCAAGTGTTACCGTGCCGCGTACCTGGCGAAGTCGGAGATACCGGGTACCCCGGTCTACCCGGACGACCAGGTAAAGCTCAACACTGGTTACTTGAGAGTGCACTGGCTGGCAATATTGTGTATGTAATGTAATACCGTGATATGAATAGTATTTTGTCCTAGCCTCTTTTTTGTCAGACAAATGAATTTGTCAGACAAATGAATTGAAGACTTCACTCCTGACCATTGTTCACTTATTATTGTGATGCTTTGAGTTGATTCAAATTCTTAAAAAGCATTCTGTAAATCATGTTATTGAAGGTGCTGCCCTTCGTAAGACTCAATGCCAACTCTACCTGCTAAGAACAAAATCCACAGTCATATACAGTATATCCCATTGTCAAATGAATTTGTTCAAATACTTTTACAACGGCAAAGACTCTAGTTGGAAGCCTCTCTGTCGCCGTGTCCGTGTGCAAGTTAAACCACCTTTCTGTCCTTGTTCAAAGGTCCCAAGGGTACGGATGGATTACCAGGAAATCCTGGTCGACCGGGCTTCAACGGTGCCAAGGGAGAGAGAGGAGACTCTGGTTATGGAGGAAACCCGGGACCACAAGGTAAACACTTAGCCCATCAGATAGAGGAGGAGGAGCACAAGTTAAAAACCTGGCCCAATAGGTAGAGCAGGAACAGTCAGGAACACTTATTGATTGCTTTTTATGTTATAATTGAATAATCAATGTACCATTCATTTTTTACGCGAACCGATACTCGATAGTACCACTACCAACGTCATGCGTTCGATACAATAAAAGTATCGACTTCGGTACTCAACCCTGGTTTTGAGCTTGCAAATCAGCTATTTTTGCTATTTTATAAATGAAGATTAAATTACAATGTTTTTTTGCCCCTAAATGTCCCTCATTTCAATGGAAGTTGCACAGCAGGCCACTAATCCATCCATCTTCTCCCCTGAAGGATTCCCTGGACCCAGAGGAGATCCCGGCGGTCCGGGCCTTCCAGGATCAAGCTATGATGGAGCCAGGGGAAAGGATGGCCAACCCGGCCTGCCGGGATCCAAGGGCCAGCCTGGAGATGTGCTGGGTGCCGCGCAAGGGAGACCCGGACAGGACGGCCTGCCAGGGGGCCCTGGAGACAAGGGAGAACCTGGGACCCCCGGGGGTCCTGGAGGACCTGGTGAGTGGAAAGAGATAGAATAAGCAATGGTGTAAAGCAGGGTTCCCCAATTAGTTTTCCCCAAGGGACGAATTATGTCTAGGGTACCAAGCCGAGGGTTAGGGGCCACAACATTGCAGGGGGCGACGGTGGTGTTCCCACTACTCCAGCGACAGTTCAGATATCGTCGTTGTCGGGTGAAAATCTCGTATGTATATGTATATGTGTCTCGTATATCATTTTAAAAATGATTCAAACTAGTGAAAACAGCCGATCTACAAGCACACAACGCCTCGCATCGCGAGGCGTTGTGTGCTTGTAGATCTGCTGTTTTCACTACTTTTGTGCGACGGCCTTGTATGATGAAGCAGGGCTTTACTTTGCGAAAGAACGTACAAATTTGGAGATACAAGGTTTCCACCCGACAATGACGATATACTAGTGTTGTTGCTGCTCTTATACGACCATTATTACTGGGGTTGGTGGGGGCCAGACAGTAGCCCCCGGTGGGCCGCAAATGGCCCGCGGGCCACCTATTGGGGAACCCTGGTGTAAAGTAACTAAGTCCATTTACTCAAGTACTGTACTTAAGTACAATTTGGTGGGGCTCTTTACTTTACTGGAGCATTTCCAATTTTTAGTACTTTTATTTCTACTCCACTACATCTCAGAGGCAGACACTTTTACTCCACTACAATTATTTGAATACTTGTAGATTTGGATTATTATAAACTTGTGAAAGGGTACATTGTGCATAATGAACACGTCCTACTTTTGGTACTTTAAGTACATTTTGATACCAATACTTTTGTACTTTTACTCTTTTACTTTCTACTTTTGAATTCCTGACCTTTACTTGTAAGGGTGCCCTCACACCAAAGTACCTATGAGAGTGGAATCCGCGTTCCGCCAATGCATTTCAATGAGAGTGAAGCGGTTTCATGCGAGCAGAGGATTTCTGCAAAAAACGCTCCCTTCTCATTGAAATGCATTGGCGGAACGCTGATTCCACTCTCATAGGTGCCCTAAGGGTGCCCACACACCAAAATACCTAGAGTGGAATCCGCCAATGCATTTCAATGAGAATTGAGCGTTTTTTGCAGAAATCCTCTACTGGCAAAAACGCTCCATTCTCATTGAAATGCATTGGCGGATTCCACTCTATTTTGGTGTGAGGGCACCCTAACAGAGTATTTCGACATTGCAGTATTGATACTTTTACTTGAGTAAAACTTACGAGTACTTTTTCCACCACTGAGAATAAGTAGAAAGGTAGAGAAAGATAACTAGTAAGACACCTCAGGGCGACATGCGGCACGCCAATACTTGGCCATCTCTGGCCATTGATGTATTCAGTGAAAATCGTCAATCTGCAGTGCAAGGTCACAGCTATTTCCGTTGTGTTCCGTTGTGATGTGAGCTTGGATTTCGGCTATTTTTGGCGAAGACAGAGGGAAAAGAGTTAAAAAAAAAAAAAAAACAGAAAATTTGTTCAAATCTTTGAATATATATTCTTTTAAAGCAAAGATTTTTAACTCAAATCTCTGCTTCTGGGGGGTCCCTAGAACAACATAATTTGAGATGGGGCCAAATACATATAATTCTGGGGGTCCTTGACATGAAAAGGTTTGAGAATCACTGATGATAGAAACATGAGTTTTTCAAAAACCTTAGAAGGATTTTGAAGACATTTATAGAATCGGGTCAATCATTATATTCAAAGACTTGCACAAATTGGCACAAATCTTCAAAAATAGCAGATCTACAAGCTTGCGCTGTGAGCTTGTATATCTGCCATCTGTCAATAGTTAAAGTGATCCCTGACTAATACGACAAATATGCTTTAATACATTATAATTGTCCTCTATAACTACAATGTAAAATTAAAAACACCTTCAATATTTTATTTCTTCAAGAAATAGCTAGTCTTTCACTCAATAGGGGAAATGCATGTCGCAAGTTGATGATGTCATAAATGTCATGTGTGATCTATCCCTATGGAATTTATGGAATGCATGTGCAAAAACACATTTAAAATATTGAGTTGATGCTCATATTAACCATATGAAGTATTAAGTTTGTTTTTATTTGCACATGCATGCCATAAATTCCATAGGGATAGATCACACATGACATTTATGACATCATCAACTTGCGACGGGCATTTCCCCTGTTGAGTGAAAGATTAGCTATTTCTAGAAGAAATAAAATAATGAAGGTGTTTTTTATTTTACATTGTAGTTATAGAGGACAATTATAATGTATTAAGGCATATTTGTCGTATTAGTCAGGGATCACTTTAAAGCATAATGGTTAAAGTGGTTACAGTGTTCCAGGTCTTAATGGGTTAAGTTAAGTGGTTAAGGGGTCTTGTCGGTTCCAGTTCGGATTTCCCCATCAAAGATCATCATTTCTGAACGCTTTCTGTCTCTCTTCCTCCCCTCCCGTCTCGCCAGGTCTTGACGGGCGCTCGGGTTTCAACGGGTTGAAGGGAGAGCGTGGTTTGGACGGTATACCCGGCCTGGACGGCCTGCCCGGCATTCCTGGAGAACCCAGCGGTGGAGTGACAGGCCCTCGGGGTCTTCCCGGTAACAGGGGTCTGAACGGATCACCAGGTGAGCAAAACAATTCCACAATCATGGAAAATAAAGACTACCGGTAGTCTAGGATGGTGGTATTGAACTACTATGGATCATGGTAGCATTATGTACCTGTATAGAACATTCTGGATCAGGGGTGGGCAACTTTGATGATGGCGAGGGCCACTATATTTCCACCTTCACTCCAGAGGGCCACATTGCATATTGCTACTTCCTACTTTGTCATTCTAGTATCTCATACAAAAGAAGCAAAAATAGCAGATATACAAGCTTGTAGATCGGCTATTTTTGCTTCTTTTGAATTGGAATCCTGAATTATTTTTTGTTATTTTTTAATTGGAATCCTGAAATGTAACATTTTGATTTAATTTCAAACACATTTAGTTATATATTCATGTTGACTCTATGAACCTAAATACAAATACCTACATTGGACATAAAAAATACATTTGAATACTACTATACTAGTCATTAAGCTACTCATTTAGACTGGCTTTTAAAGCAGGTCATGTTTGGAATTGTAACAGCTGAAATCAATAATATATCAGTATTCCGGTATTAACCAGCGGGCCGCATTAAGTGAAGGTGAGGGCCGCATGTGGCCCCCGGGCCGCCAGTTGCCCATGTATGTTCTGGATGTATGGAATATGGGACATATATAAATATTGTATATAAACACAATGGATCTAGGTAGAATCTTGGAGTATAAGGGCTATAGGTAGATTTAGAACTTTATAGATACATGGTATGTAAACCCTAGGTTTGGGATCGGTATAATTCTTATATTTGAACAATAACAACCACTATAGAACATGAGGGAATTACGTTACATAACCACTATGGAACATGATTGAATTATTGTATGTACATCACTATGGAACGACTATAGAATATTGTAGAATAATGGACAGTATATATAACTAATCAGTCACTGTTGAAGGATGGTTCAGTCTCAGTTCATTTTATTTTAGACAAGAAAATACATATACAACATGTACTGTATAGCGCAATTTATGAACAATCAACACCTCAGACAAGCCTATTGCACGAGGTGGTCAGGTCCATTTGGTATATAGAGAGTCCAAGATGCCAAAGAAGCGGACAGGAAAAGCATAACGCTTATTAAGCCCCTGTCTCAGATTGAATAGCTAGATTCAATCATAACATTGTTTTCAGCACACTCCGTGGTACACTTTAACGACTCATTGGTAACATTGTGGAATTATAGTATACCGCAATTCAACAGGTGTTAACATGAATACGACTGTGGAGCATCCTGGAATTCTAGAGTTTTGTTTTTCATATTATATTATTTGAATCCGTGCTCTAGAGTTGCATCCGCCTGAATAGAGGGACATCTCGATGTTTCTTTTGTTTAAGACAGGGGTCTTCAACATTTTCAGGCCAAGGACCCCTTAGCTGAGAGAGAGATGAAGCAGGGACCCCCACAACCTTATCCATATGGTATCATTGTTTGACAGCACAATCGTCAGTGTATTTTGGATTCATGTCAATTTGTGTTTTCATATATTTAACCACTTGAACCGTCAATACTTAATAAACTTTCACTCTGTACTTAGTCTGCTCTTTTTCCCCTCTACACCAAACCTCTTTGCCGACAATAGCCGATCTACAAGCTCACAACGCCTCGCGCTGCGGGGCGTTGTGAGCTTGTAGATCTGCTATTTTTGGCTAAAGTTCTCCGAATATGGATGCTAGGGTTCAAGTGGTTAATAATATAAAAAAGGAGAACGAAAGTTTCTGTGACACAAAGATTTGGAGGACCCCCTCTAGTAACTCTGAGGACCCCCTAGGGGTCCCGGACCCCCTGTTGAAGACCCCTGGTTTAAGATATATTGATACTTTAATTGTTCAATTTCCAAGGTATATAGGCATCCACCAAGACCTAGACCCCACCCACCCAAACCCCCTACCCAACACCCACCCACCCACCACCCCTTTCATTCATCTTGTTTGTTGGTTTGTTTCTCACTTGATTCTCTCTTTCACCATCCTCCATTATTATTATTATTTTTTTCTATTTGAATGGTTACATTTTCCTTCGTTTATTTTTATTTTTTTGGAAAGCTCGGTGTCACCAAAAGTTCATCATCTCGTCTTCCTCCCCTTTTCCACCATCTCTCCTCCTCTCCTCTCCTTTCCTACGCTCACCACTGTCCTCAACCTGTACCATCCTCATCCCTCCATCATTCTTCTTCTTGTTGGTGTTCGGTCACTCGGTAGGCTGCCAAGGTGAGGTATTCTTTCTCTCTCCCCCACCCCGCTCCATACCTTTGCTTCCCTCCCTCCCTCCATCCTCTCCAAGCAATATACCAAACCGCCCTAACTGTCATCCTCAACCCTTCAGCCCCCAAAGCACCTGACTGACTGCGCACTCATCTTGTGGTGTACTGTACGACGTACACCGCAAAACAAAACACATGTCCATCTTAACAAGTCAGTTAATCTTGTGTTTGATTCGGAAAGGTTTGTGTCCGCCCCAACTAGTTGAGTTCATTTGGCTTGCGCTTCTGAGTTGGCTCATGTCGAATCGAGTGACAATGAAACAAGCGGACCGACTTGCCTTCATTTTCTCACTTTGTTTATTTTCGTGGGTTTCACTTACAGCGCTTAAAGAAGCGTGCCATAGTTTTGTACTTTTTCTGGTTTTCATGTGTCTAGGAGGTTGACAGTACTTCATTAGACCCCCTGGTGTGGTTGTTATGAGCAATTATGTATTGCCTTTCTATTTGGGTTTTAGTTGTAGGCTGCCACCTTGTGGGGTCAAACGTGCCGGTCCAAAAACACAGATACTTATTACATCACAGAATCAACCCCTCCCCTAATTACCATTCACCCAACATACGTGGGTGTGGCTAACTTCAGCTGGGTCACCACCCACCATGACAACCACGCATACCAATGAACTGGTGGGTGTGGCCACATAAAAACATAATTTTAACTCTTTCAGTACACTTTTTTGGAAAACATCTTCCTCCTAGTGTAATCATACCTGATAATCATGTTTTAGAAGGGGGAAATCATGGCACTGCATCTTTAAATTCAAGTAACGACACGCGATTAAAGTTACTTGAATTCAAAATCAAGTGAAGTTCATTGCTTTTGAGGTCGCATTGGAAGGTTTTCTACTTGTTCTGTGGCAAGATTTTCAGACCTAAAGCAAAATTAAAGGACTTGTTAGGATGAACATTTTGCCCTGTATTTCAGCACCTCTCAATCCAACTTGAGAGAGTCAGAACTGAAGCAGAGAACATGCTCCCAAATATGTGTGACGTTTTAGTCACTATTTGGTTTGATATTGCAGCCGGCACTAACCTGTAGCTGTTTGTGTGTTGGAGCCTGAAACATGAAGTTAACCAGTGGTGGAATGTAACTAAGTTTACACGTCGTTGTTGTCGAGTGAAAACCTTGTATGTCCAAAACTGTTTGTTGTTTTGCATTTATCATTTTAAAAATGTTTTAAACTAGTGAAAATAGCAGATCTACAAGCACACACCGCCTCGCACCATGAGGTGTTGTGTGCTTGTAGATCTGCTATTTTCACTAGTCTTGTGCGACAGTCTTGTATGATGAAGCATGGCTTCACTTTACGAAAAAAAATTGAAACTTGGATATATGAGGTTTATGCCCGACAGTGACGATATACTCAAGTACTATATTTAAGTGTAATTTAGAGATTATTTTACTTTACTTGAGTATCCACGAGTTTCCAACGCCCCATAGTGCATTGCGCAGACATCTGTACCGAGCTTCCGGCGCCGATTTACAAGCTCACAACGGGTTGCATCTGCGACGCGACGTGAGCTTGTATGTCTGCTGTTAAACCCGGAAGTTTGGTCCCGATAGTCTCCAGTAAACTCCCGCGGAAACTTGTGGATATATATTTTTTTTCAATACCATATACTCAACTACATCTCAGAGGCTGTAAGTAATTATAGTAATACGTAATATTCAGGACTTTTACTTCTTCCACCACTGAAGCTAACATATGCTAGGTGTGTGTGTAACGCAGTAACTCCAATAAGCTTGTGTGAACTCCAATGCTCCTGACATGAACTCAACTTAACAATGTAACCGGCAAATTCTGTACTCTTAAAGAGGAGTCATGGCTAGTTTGGTTCAATACACATTTGAGTAGTTATATTCCAATGAAGCGTTTGTTATCCCAAATATGGGTTGTTCCAAACTAGACAGTTAAAATGTTATCCTTTTAAGAGTAAAAAAGCCTATAGATTCTTGCAGGAAACCAGCGACTTTAGGCTTTAGTACAATTAAACCATGCTATTTCATTCTGGAATTGCACTTGATTTTTCTAGTTATGATTATATTTCTTAATCTTGTTATGAATCAGGCACTATAAGTGAAATTGTATTTTGACCATCTTTAGGCAATTCAAATGTATTATATTTCTTTAATTCATTCATATTTGTTCTTGATCTTGAATTGCCCTTTAATTTGGATATCATTTTGGATATTATTGCATTGTCAGACATGTCATGATGAATTAATTAATCTTCTTCCTAATCTAAGTGCAATTGCAGCCTAACTCAAAACAATGTAATCAACCCAGAGCATTTACATTGTTGTACATTCAATTGCCATAAACTGTGTGTAAAGACGCATTTATTTTGTTTTGGTGTATTTTGCCAATTGTTAATAAACACTTGATATGATGTATGTATAAAGTGTATGTGAAAGGTAAGTTCTGATAACAATAGCAAGAAGACGTTTGTGTTACATGTATAGATTTATTTACAATTTATTGACTGCTTTTTAAAGTTCTCCCATATCAATTTCTTTCTGTGAATATTCTGTTAGTCAATATTCAAGTTAGAATTATTGTGAATTGTATTTATTTCTGTAATTACTGCTCGTTATTCTAACGATGTACATGGAAAATCACACCCTATAAGATTTGTATTTTATTTCATCACTGCCTACGGTAGAACTCAGAAAATAAATATTGATATCTAATTGGAAGTCGTCCATAGCTGACAGAGGTGAATGTATAGAGGTTCTAATCTGTGTGTCTCTCCATCCATCCATCCATCCATCCATCCATCCATCCATCCAGGTTTTCCTGGTAGGAAGGGAGACAGAGGTGACCCAGGCTTCCCAGGGCCTGCTGGTATGAAGGGCACCCCCGGACAGCCAGGTACCCCTGGCGGACCAGGATCCCAAGGGCCACAGGGTCCCCCAGGACGCGGAACCAGAGACGGCATACCAGGAGCACCGGGACTGAAAGGTGAGCTGCCGCTCTGTGGTCTGGTGTTTGAACCAGGAGCACCAAGACAAAACTGTAGTTGTGTGTGTCATCGTTAAAATGCATATCGTCTTTGTCGGGTGGAAACCTTGTATGTCCAAAACCGTTCATTTTGTATTTATAAAAAATCACACCCAATGTGAAGTGAGCGGTGGTCGTGCTTGCATAACGTCTTCAGACTAGGATTTGAGTCTAGATGTACAGGCTATGCTACACACACACATTTTGCTATGGCAAAACGCTGAGGAAAAAGGCTACAGACATACGACATATGACATCACTAGACAAACATGATGCCACGTACACACATTTTGCTATGGCAAAACGCTGAGGAAAAAGGCTACAGACACACGCACAGCCACCCTTAGGAGCGGTTTACCACTGCTCAAAAATATTGTTTAAACTAGTGAAAACAGTGCGAGGCGTTGTGTGCTTGTACATCGGCTGTTTTCACTACTTTTGTGCGACGGCCTTGTATGAAGCAGGGCTTGACTTTACGAAAAAACATACACATTTTAAACTTGGAGATACGAGGTTTCTGCCCGACAGTGACGATATGTACTGTATAAGTGTTATTATTATTATTACGGTCGTTGTATAGATTTTGTATTGATGTAAATTCCCACCTTTCAGGAGAGAGAGGTTTCCCAGGCGTGGTGGGATTCCCTGGGCTGCCCGGTGGCCCCGGCGGCCCTGGTCGTCCCGGTGGGAAGGGTCTGCCCGGAGACTCTGGATTCGACGGAGGGCCCGGAGGTCCTGGATATCCCGGAGCTAAAGGTTGGAAAGAAAGAGTCTGAGATAATGACTGGGTCCTTTTTTTTGGGGGGGGGGGGGGGGGGTAATGGATTTTCACAAGGAGCTGTTTGATTTGATGCTGATAGGGTGTGATAATTAATCCTCAGCCTCCGGCACTGGTAGATCAAAGAAATCCAGTAACATTTCCTGTCAATTCCACTGCAACTCTTGCAATCAGTGGGGAAATGGCCATTACATCACTTGTTGTAATGTATTTACATGTGCGTGTGTGCGTGCGGTGCATATAAATTCATATTACGTGTCCGCCTGTCCTCCAGGTGACAGAGGTTACCCAGGTCTTCCAGGCCTGCCCTCTCAGCCTTCCCTATCCTATGTGGAGAAAGGAGACCCCGGCTACCCTGGAGGTAACGGACTGCCCGGCTTCCCTGGACCAAGAGGTGAGCCAAAACTATCCACACTTCTGCCCAGCGACCCACACTGGAACAATACATAAAGAAAGATATAAATGTATTTCCTTATTTGCTGCATGTCCTCCCAATAACTTCCAATTCATGTTTTTCTCACCACCGCCGTGGGAAACTGAATTTCCCACTCAATCAGTACAGTACTGTTAAAATTGCAATTTAGGCATTTTGCGGACACGTCAAACCAAGCATCTGTCCAAACTCCAAACAAAATAAGATCTAATTAACATTAACATTTGTGCTCAGGAAAATGTCAAAAACATGTGAACAAGTAACCGGTATCTGCATATACGGTACATAAATAACTAGCATCTATCAAAAGATGACAAGGAGGGATACAATGATAGAGGAGAGGTAGAGTCTGAAGAGGTGTGACTTCTGACTAAGGCATAACATCACATACAGTGAGTCTGCAGTTCTTTTCATAACAGCGCTTAAGATCGATGTCAAAAGGAAATTAAAAACAGAAACCACGTGCCTTGTGTGCACATTGTTTCGCAGGTGACAAAGGACTCCCAGGTACTCCTGGTCGTCAGGGTCTGCCCGGACTCCCTGGTTTTGGTGCGCAGAATAAAGGAGAGCCCGGTGTACCTGGCTACCCAGGGACACCCGGTAGTCCAGGTTACCCAGGACCTAAAGGAGAGGCAGGCATCATGGGATTCCCTGGTCTGTCTGGACCTAGGGTAAGGAAACACACATGACACACACACACACACACACACACACGCACACACACGCACGCGCGCACACACACACACACACACACACACACACACACACACACACGTGCACACACATACATTTACATGACGATTAATTGTCACTCAAATAATTGCGATTAACAATTTAATTGTGTATTTGTCGTTTACAATTACATTTCTGTTTGGCTTTTAGGCTTTGAAGTTGCACATGGCAATCATGACACATAACCTAAATATACAAATAAATGAAATTACTGACATATTTGACAATTTTATACTTAAAAAAGAACATTGATAGTGGATAGTCGCATCGCGACGCGTTGTGAGCTTGTAGATCGGCTATTTCCACTACTTTTTGAAAGTGTTTTAACTACATTAACATTTCTCAACATGGAAACAATTATGACGATTATGCAAAATAATTGCGATTACCTCAAATAATTGCGATTAGACGATTATGTAATAATTGTTACAGCCCTACACACACACACACACGCACACACAAGCATGTACATTTGTAGTTATGCGCTCACGAACACACAAACACATAGTACAGTACACTACACTGGAAAACACATGCATTAATAAACACATGCGCAGACAGTCTTCACACTAAACAAGTTTAATATCTAAATGCTTTCTGTAGGGTGAAGATGGCTTCCCTGGAGGCCCAGGCAGCCCTGGAGAGAATGGTGTGCCTGGCGGCAAAGGTGAGCGGAAACTCACGCACATGCTTACACACATGCACGCAACACACGCACGCACACGGAACAATATTTTTTTGAAAATGTTTTGAAATGAAATGAAATGAAGGGAACCATACAGTAAATGCAGTGTTTAGCAAACAGTGACCATCAATCCATCCATCCATCCACTCATCCATCCATTTCTTTTCCCAGGTATTAGAGGAGATTCCTTCTCGTATCCTGGAGGTCCTGGAGCTAAGGGAGCAGCAGGAGACCCCGGCTACCCAGGTAAAGTTTGCAGCCCATACTTCGAACCACCAAAATATTCTTTTGACGACAAAATCAACTGTACTGTACATACATCTACTAAATCTAAATGGATGCAAGCGCCACACGCTGCAACTCAAAGCTCTGATAATCAGTGAGCTGGGCAGCTATCAAAAAGCGAGGCTAATTCCTAATGTTTGCCTCTGAAGAGAGCATTATTTTTTAAATAACTGCACAGCTTGGAGTTTATTATCCCGTGTACATATCATGGCAACTTACCAACAATTAAAACGTAACTAGTGTTTATTCATATTTTGTGGAAATGTGCTCTTTAATTATAACTATATGCGTTTGGACTGTCTTTAATCAATAAACATGACCATAACACTCCAACAAGAAACCGTGATAACGACCTAGAAGCAAGTACCACCGATCAACTTTGTTTTAGTACATTTCATAGATCAAAATGCAATAGGACTGGCTTAACGTTGAGCGAAATTGCACAGATGAAAAGTTGTCGATGACCTGAACCGTGTCCCCTGCCGGCCGCTGATTGGTTGTCTCTCCCTTCAGGTGGGCGTGGCCTCGACGGCGCCCCCGGTGACGGCGGCTATCCTGGAGGTTCTGGCTACCCCGGAGCCAAGGGAGCGTCCGGTGAACCAGGGAGACCTGGACTGATGGGTGAGAGAGGGAGAGAGATACCCAAGCCGTTAACACATTTAACTAGTAGTTCACCAAAAATAATGACTTACTTATATCAGTTACACCAGTGGTTCTCAAACTTAACCCATTCAAGTTGACACCTATTATCCCCGCATTCCCCCATTTGAAAATGCCAAGGAACCCCCATAAGAGAAGATTTGTACGGCTCTAGCAGTGATTTTCAACATTTCAAGGACCCCCAATTTGACAAGCCTTAGGCTACGAAGCCCCATTTAATACCATTTCTATCTATGGGACCCCAAATGATATTGTTTTCACGACTTTTCAAAAATAGCATATCTACAGTACAAGGTCGCAGCGCAGCACTCGGTGCGGCACTCGGTGGCACTCGGCTCAGTGCCGCGCTATGAGCTTGTATATCTGCTATTTTTCAATAGCTAAAGTATAAAATTATTCCAGGCTCCTTCACCTTGGGTCCTAGTATCTCAGTCCCCCCCCCCCCTTTGTGACACCCCTGATTAGGAGACTCTTCCTACTGGAGACTCTGCCGGCCATCAAATTATTGTTTTTAAGAATGCGACAAAAACGACAAAATCTCCATGAATTCAAGGCTTCACAGGATGTTTAATTGATGGAAGATATGTCATTTTGGGTTGAACTGCTGCTTTAAGATATGTGGCCCATTCTACAAATGCCTTCTAAATCAGTGATTCTCAAACTATATTCTTCGGACATGTTTAGGAATAGCAGATTCAAGAGCTTGCAGTGTGGCACAAAGTGATGCGTTGTGAGCTTGTAGATCTGCTATGCTTTGAATAGCCAAAGCAAACATAAAATCTGAACTGAAATAACATGCCTCCCCCGTTTGAATGGGTTATGAGCATCCCCTGTAACCAGTGGGGTTAAGTAACTTATTTAAAAATGCATTTTCTTTTAGGTATTTGTACTTTACTTGTGTTTTTACAATTTTCAGTGCTTTTACTTCTATTCTACTACATCTCTGATCCAAATATTGTCCTTTACTCCACTACATTAATTTGAACGCTTAGTTAGCACGGTAGTTACTTTGTAGATTTTGATTACTATTACAAAACATACATTAACCACTTCAGCCCATTTGAAAATAGCTGATCTACAAGCTGACAAATTTTATACATTTGAAAATTGGACATTCTGCATAATGAGTACTTTGTACTTTTGGTACTTTTAAGTACACTTTTCGATCCCAATACTTTTGTACTTGTACTCAATTTTGAAATCAGCACTTCTACTTGTAACAGAGTACTTCTACATTGCAGTATTGATACTTTTACCCAAGTAATTTACAATTGTGTACTTTCTCCACCACTACCTGTAACACATCCCTGTCTCCTCCACACCTTCAGGCTCCCCTGGCTTCCCCGGTGCCAAGGGCCTGCCTGGTTACCCAGGAGGGAGAGGTCTGGACGGTGAGCTTGGTGGGCCTGGAAACCCCGGAGGTCCCGGAAACAACGGTGAGGGAAATGCTCTAAATGTAGCCACACACACACACACAAACAAACAAACGCACGCACCCACCCACCCACCTCCCTAACATTTAACCCATTTAGAACGGGTACACATTATTGTGTAACATTATTTTATGCTTTAACTATTGAAAAATAGCAGATATACAAGCTCACAGCGCGGCACCGAGTGCCGCGCTGCGAGCTTGTAGATCTGCTATTTTTGAAAAATCGTGAAAATTAGAATTTTGACCCGATTCTGTAAGTGTCTTTTGAATCCCTATGTTTCTGTGTCAGCAATCTGGCTCGCCATCGTCAAAGAAAAGGTCCTTTTCACTTAACTGGAGCTCAGTTAGTCTGTTCTTGAGAGACTACTATGTCAGTGGTTCTCAGACCTTTTCATGTGAAGGACCCCCAAAATGATATTTATTTGGCCACGGACCCCGATCTCAAAATATTTAGTTCCAGGGACCACCCAGAAGCGAAATTTGAGTTACAAACGTTCGCTTTGAAAATACATATTCAAAGATTTGCACACATTTTGACGACTTTTTCAAAAATATCGGATCTACAAACTTGCAGCGCTGCGAGCTTGTATATCTGCTATTTTTCACTGGTTAAAGCATTCAATAATTCTAGGCCTAACTTAAGGTCGTTGCACACTGCAGCCGAATATAGGAGCGAATTTCAGAGCACGTAAATAAAGAAATCAACCTATTTAGTTTTCATCAGTGAAAAAAGGTTGTTGAAGAACATTTTTCGTCATAGATTTAGTCGACGAAATCAACACTGCAACACACACCTAGAGTCACCCAGGACATTATCTGGATTAACTGTTGTGTTTTGTCTTTTTTTCTCCAGGTCTGCCTGGTGCCCCTGGTTTGGATGGACTCAACGGTCTGGGTGGACCCAAAGGTCTCCCCGGAACACCAGGTACCACTCTCAATTTAAACCTTAATTCAAGATTTTAAGATTTTATTTTTTATTTTATTTTTTTGAAGTGTTGGAGTTTTTTCTGTTACATTTTTTAACCTAGTTTGGTCCTCTCTTAACTCTTATACTGCTTTGGACGTTCCTGTTCGCCCCAATTCTCAAGAGACCTCCGCGCCAATACGGCGCTCGTTTGCGTTCGTTCGTTCGTTCGTTTACCTTGTTGAAGCTGATGAGGGGTCGCGCCGCCGTGTACTGTAAACACATTTTCCGCGGTGATGGTGTAAAAAATCCATTATGCGTTAACATCAACGGAGACCAATTCACTTCCTTGTTGATTTCCTCTGGCCCAAGAGGGCGATAGCAAGAGGGTGCAAAAGACCCGTACTTCCCGTGTCTGCATGACGTAGGGGGGACACCTTTTTAGGAGGCGGAAGCAGGTTGGAGTCTATTCATTTACAATGAGAGAGCTAACGTGAACACAGATCAAAATAATAGTTCGGAAGCTATGCTCACTGAACTAAATATTGGACCCGATCATCACAAGCCACATAATATTAACAAAATTGTCATACTAAAGTGGCTTTTTTCATCGACACAACAAAGGAGAAAATCAACTTTATTATTGCTCTTTAGCTGTCCCAGCAACACACTCTCGCGGGATCTATAGCACCAGTAAACAGGACGTGCGCGAGATTTGCAGTCAGAGCCGGCACCCACTTAGGAGTCAATTTGTAGGATTTGTGTACCATGTCGCACTCTAGTGGATCCAATGAGGATGAGCTATCTTCATTAATTAAATATCTTTGCTCTGGCTGTAAGGCTCTGTGGCCAGTGACTGGTCTGAATGTACGGCAACACATAACAGGCAAATTCACATTCATTCTCGCATGACGCCGCCCTCTGCTGCCTGGCAGACCAAAGTGCACTATTGCACAATCAAAAAATAAAAAATAAATAAATAAATGTCTGTCTATCTACTATAACGTCGCAAAGGTAAGCCGCTTTTTGATGGCACCAGACCCAATAAATAAATAAATAATCTGGCAGTAGGAGAGTTAAGCACATGTTGCTCTGTGGGTGTACAAAAGGATTGTGTATTAGAACCCACAACCGAGCCCTTGATTGGTCGATTGAACGACATCTATGGCGCTGGTCCTCAAAATGGGGTCCTTGAGGGGGGTTCCAGGGGGTCCCCAGCAAAAATGTGTTATAGTTAGGAACCAAATGAGTCTCTCAGAGTTATACTGTAGACCTGTAAGGGAAGAATGGTCCTTAATGGCATACGGAACTGGAGGTCCTTGATCACTGATCTATGGGGTTTCCACTTCCAGGTGCAAGCGGTGGAGGTCGCATGGGAACGCCAGGTAACCCGGGATTCAAGGGAGAGAGGGGAGTGTCGTTTGGAGGAGGACCAGGCTACAATGGAGCCAAAGGAGAGCGAGGAAACCAGGGTAAGGATGAATTAATATGTACTTAATTATATGATATCCTACTAAAAAACGACTGAATGTCTGATATACGTGCATGCTGACATCACTGATTCTAAACAGTGCCCAGATTTGGAGATGACTGACATCACTGATACGTCTGGGTTCTCCAACATTACCTCTGAGTCTCCTACATTCAATCCCTCATATACTGTGCACACTCCATAACCCAAACTGCACATAATTCGGAGCACACAGGTTCGAACGGGCAAGGACTAGTTCTATATATTTTGTTATATTCTATATGATTATTATTTTTTGTGCAAAGACAGTTGTACACATTCTAAGTGTGTGTGTGTGTGTGTGTGTGTGTGTGTGTGTGTGTGTGTGTGCGCACGTGTGTGCGTTCGTGCGTGGCTGTCAGGTGCTCCTGGAGGTCAAGGTTTCCCCGGTCTACCTGGAGCTCGCGGCGAGACGTTGGGTTCTGACATCCCCGGACCACTAGGAGATCCCGGTCTGCCTGGATTAGACGGAGAGTGGGGTAAATATCATCCATACAAAATCTGAAGACGTATAGATTTTGTGTGTAAAAGTATGTATAAATGTATGAGTATGAAATAGTGTCCGTTCATTACGAACAATGTATGTAGTCTTGAATGTAACTGGGGAATATTTTTGAGTGTTCATTGACTATGAACTTTTTAACTGATATAATTATATCAGTTAAAAAAATTACACTGACATGAATAAGCTTTGAGCTTCTGCTTGTGATACTGTTGATGAGGATCGAAACTAAACTAAAAGCTCAAAAAACTAAAACTAAACAAATGTATACATTTGAAGTATTCACAGATGATTATATCCACCACAACGTAAAACAATGTTAATCTTTCCTCTCCTCCTCTTCTCCAGGTGTCCGTGGTCCTCCTGGACCAGTGGGGCCTCCCGGACCCGGCACAGCCCAGGGCGACAGAGGTGACGATGGGCTTCCCGGCTTCCCCGGGACCCCTGGCGCAAAGGGAGACGCTGGGCGCCCTGGAAGTCCGGCACTCTATGGAGCCATGGGTCGCAAGGGTGAGGAAGCGCTCAAACGACATAGATCACACATGTTGACTTGTTGAGGACCGGATGCTAAATAGTTTGTGGGGTGTATTAACATTCATCATGTTAGTATGTAGTTAACGAATGTGTATGAAGCCCCTATCATAGTAGGCACCGCGGTGATAAGCTATCCACCGCGGTGTAGTCTTTTTAAGTCATAAAACTACAACATTGCGTCATTACTCGCGGTGAAGAGCTATCCACCGCGAACCCCGACACATCTCTCTGTTTTTACTTTCAGACAGATTGACCCAGCACCCCGTTCACTGATTGGTCGATCTAGACCAGTCAGTCACAGTGATAGTACTTCACCGTGACTGACTATGATGGCCTCCACTTATTTTCTCACTTTAGGTGGAGAGCTTTACACCTAAAATTTGCGGTGATAGGCTCTTCACCGCAGACTCTGATAGAGGCTTAATAGAAGTGTCTTTGTGCAGCCTGTATTTGCAAGAATTTCTTAAGTGTACTGCCAGTGTTACTTCTAGACCTATGCTAGAATACTCATAATGCATTTCTGCTGTTGAATAACTTCTTGGGGAGGCGTAGTAGACTAAAACCCTACGGTAGAATGAACCAAGTGTTCGTTCACTTTGAAGTTGTTTGTCATTCATTATTTTCATTCCACTAGGATCGATACTTTGTTATTTTATGTCGTCTCTGTCGGGTGGAAACCTCCTATGTCCAAACTGTTACTTTTCAGCATTCAAATAGCAAAGTAGCAGATCGACAAGCTCAAAGTGCGTTGCTTTGTGCCTCGTTTTGAGCTTGCAGATCTGCTACTTTTGACACTTTTGTGTGATGCTGAAGTATAATCATGTAGGAGCCAGGGCATTCATTTACAAAGAAAAACTCAATATGGAGATAAGAGGTTTCTGGCCGACAGCATTAAAACTAAAGTACATTTTTGTGCGATTCTCTTAGGAGAGAGTGGTGATTCCGGCTATGGCGGAGGGCCTGGCCAAAAAGGCAGGGCTGGCGACAACGGTTACTATGGAGGCCAAGGACCCAAGGGACAACGAGGTAGAGTGACAAATATAATGCATGTTAATCTTGATACATAGATACACTGCAGCTGGATAGAGATGCAGCGAGAGTTAAATGGCATGGACCCTATTTAAGTACCATGCTTACTTTATTGGATTATTTTTCAATACTTTATACTTCTACTCCACTACATTTCACTGATCTCAGAGGCAAATTGTATACATTTTACTCCACTACAATTATTTGAAGACTTGAGTTACAAGTTACTGCAAAATGGGACAATCTGCATAACAAGTCAAGTACTTTTACTTTTGGTACTTTGATTATATTTTGATGTGAATACTTTTGTACATTTTGAACACAGGACTTGTAATAAAGAATTTCTAGTTTTATTTAAGACACGCCACAGTCTAGATCAGCGTTACTCAAAGTGGGTGACAGAATACTCTCTATACTTAATCGGATGGAACTGAGTTGCACTGCACTTGGTGAGTTCTCTTTCCATCTACACCAAATATCTCACCAAAACATATGCAAAAAATAGCAGATCTACAAGCTCCAATGTGTCGCGGCGCATTGTGAGCTTGTAGATCTGCTATTCTTTGGCGAATTCCCCCCCAATCCCCAGAATAGGGACGCTGGGGTTCAAATGTCAATATTCAATCTGTCCTAATGGAAACAGATATTCTGTTTATTCCGTTTTCCTCATGACATACTGTATCTTAGGCGGTAATATTTACAATTTACAATTTAGGCATTTAGCAGAATCCAGAGCGACTTATAATAGACCAAGCACCTATTCAGTAAAAAAATAGTAATCTAAAAAATGCAGGTAGACCACCTACTGTATTCAGTAAAAACTATAAATATCAATACATAAAAAAATGCTATCGACATTAAATGTATGGTCATTGAGGGTATTTACACAGTTAACAGTAACATAACAGTAATAGGACAAATGTAATGTGCTCTAAAGTACAACGTAATTCAGCAGTGCTGTTGATGAACAGTATTTACAGGGGTGCCGCGAACCAAACAGGTTTGACAACCACCTGTCTAGATTCAGGGTTCTCAGACCTTTTTGGTTCAAGTATTCCTTGACTTGGACTTGTGTCACGGCACCCTATACTGTAGGTGCCATGGCGCCCACCTTTGAGAACCCCTGGTCTAGATGCTGTAACATACTTAGAGCATGTCCAGATCTAAATCCTCCTCCGCCTCTCCATTGCTTCCTTCCTTGCAGGACCCGCTGGTCGTAAGGGAGTGCCTGGCCAAACCGTGCCTCCCGCATTGCCCCAGAGGCTCTTTGGAGACCAGGGAGGCCATGGCGGCGACGGGCGAGACGGAGAACCTGGAGAGCCCGGTGGTCCTGGGATGCCCGGCCGAACAGGTGAGTCAGAGCAGTGCTTCTAACCTGTGGGTTAGGATTTATTTTTTGTATGTCCAATAAACGTTTACACTTTTACAGAAAATGTCTGAAAAAGAACCTGTGTTCCAATGGAGCCAGTGTTGGTATTTGGTCACGAGTTCTTCCATTCATCCTATTATGTGAACTTTTCCCCTGCCCCAGGTGGTAAGGGACGCCCCGGTGCCGCGGGTAAGCTTGGTAGGATGGGTTCGGCTGGTCTGGATGGACCTGTTGGAGACGGAGGACCCCCTGGATTCCCTGGACCCACTGGAGAACAAGGTATCTCTCTCTTTCACTGTCTGTCTGTCTGTCTGTCTGTCTGTCTGTCTATGTTTCTCTCTCTCTCTCTCTCTCTGTCTCTCTCTCTCTCTCTCATTTACATCTCAGTGTTGCCTAATGTCCACTGTCTCTGTAGTAGTTTACCCCTTCCTGGTATTTAGACACCATGTAACACATCCAGCTACCGTCTAAATGCATTTTTCCCATCACTTTCCCCAACATTTAAAAATAAAAAAAATTGTTAATCTAATGGGTTTCTCAAAGTGGGGTCTCAATGAGCTAATCTAATCGCTGGCTGTTTCCTCCCCCAGGTTTCCCCGGTAAGCCTGGCCTGCCCGGCGCCCCGGGCGGCGTGGGCCGCAGTGCCAGCATCGGCTTCACGCTGGTGAAGCACAGCCAGAACGACCAGGTGCCCATGTGTCCTCAGGGCATGGCCAAGCTCTGGGACGGATACAGTCTGCTCTACGTGGAGGGACAGGAGAAAGCTCACAACCAGGACCTCGGTACGAATGCTGTTTGCGTCAGTGTTTCTCAAACTTTCACATTTCAAGGCCTCCCCTTAACTGTGGCAGTGTACACATGGAATCAAATGAACCTGTCACAGGTTTCATTTGATTCCATTTGTACACTGTCAGAGTTATAGACTTGTATTGGTCAATTTAGACCCCCATAAAGGAACCCACAGAGTCCCTGGAATCGACTTTGAGAACCACTGATTTATGTGACATTGATGACATGTTAGTTACTTGGCTATATTTGCTAAATGTTACAGCCCGAGCCTTGTATTAGAGAGTTCTGGCAATGCGGGGTCAGAAATGGCGCCGGTCACGTGGTTCATGTGACGCGAAATGTCACTATTTCCCCATAGACTCCAATGCATGCAGGTTCCGGGTTCAGCGCTTTGTCACTATTCGCCAATAGATGTGTATGTTGAAGACCTGGCCCCAACAAGTGAACGGAGGTGACGCAAGCGCGCAACTCTCCAATAGACGGCTCTGGTTACAGCTAGTGCTGCTAATGCTACTGATACTAATGCCCGATTTAAAGGGATAGTTCACCCCCAAAATGATTTTTCTTCTATCGATTACTCACCCCATGGAGACTTGAATACATGGATATTTTGTGTTTGTCCCATTCCTAAACAAATAATTTGAGAAGACTCTTTGTGTCTCCAATGCTGGTCATCAAATGATTGGCTTAGTAATGCGACAAAAACAAAACGATATCCAAGAATTCAAGTCTCCATGGGAAGAGTAATCAATGGAAAAAAGGTTTTTTATTGGGTGAACTACTCTTTTGATTTACAATGTCGCCTGTTGATACTAGGGAATTTAAGGAAACCGTTTCTACTACCGCAACGTGAGACGGGACTACGGCTGCTATGACGCAATCGTTAAGCAAACAGCCGTCGGCGACGGGGTCCCACCCCTTTTACTGAACCCTTTGGTTCCCATGGCGACATGTCTATGGAGCAGGCGTTTTAGGCGCTACGTGGAAAGGGAGCTTCTGGCATAATACAGACGGCTGCTACGGCGGCAGGTTGAACTATCAAGCACTGATCATTTCCATTTGCCGTTGTCATCTGCCGTAGCCGTAGAAAGCTTAAATAGCTTACTCTGTGGATTTGATTACATAGCTCACTGTCTTTCCTTATTTCTTTGTTACTATTCCTTTTGCTCTCTCTCTCTCTCTCTCTCTCTCTCTCTCTCTCTCTCTCTCTCTCTCTCTCTCTCTCTCTCTCTCTCTCTCTCCACCTCTCCAGGTATGGCCGGTTCCTGCCTCCCTAGGTTCAACACCATTCCTTTCCTGTACTGTTCGCCCAACGAGATCTGCTACTACGCCAGCCGCAATGACAAGTCCTACTGGCTCTCTACCACCGCTCCCATTCCCATGATGCCTGTGGCCGAACAACAAATATCACAGTACATCAGCAGGTAGGCTGCTCCCCGTGGCTGGTTATGACATTAGAGAAGTAAAAGAAAAAAGGATCATTGGGGGATTCAAGTTAAGCTGAAGGAAGTGAACTTTCTCAGATGATCATCTTAAATGAGGGAGGTGACATGTTTTCATGTCAAAGCTGTTAAATAATAACTGGGAAGTTTTAAACAGAGGATATCCTCTGCATCTTCACCAAATAGATATAGTTTTCTAGCCTTAAACTGCAGGTATTTCAGACAAAGGAAAATTATACGTACTGTATGAGTGACTATGAGTTGCATGCTTCTGTGTTTTAATTCAGTAGACTATGACTCAATAGGCCCACATTTGATCCTAAATGACGATGACAGAAGAATTCGGCTATATTCACAAGAGAACCGTGTTAAACAAAATGTAATGCCTCAACTCTTAGTGCTCGTCTGGGTGGGGGGGGGGGGGGGGTCCCCAGTTCAAATTTGATTATTTTGGGGGTCGCGGCCTGAAAAGGTTGAGAACCACTGTGCTAACTGACCTCTGCCCTGTGTGGATGACCTGTTGCAGGTGTTCGGTGTGTGAGGCTCCATCGCAGGCAGTGGCCGTCCACAGCCAGGACATGACCATCCCTACCTGCCCCCCGGGCTGGAGGAGTCTGTGGATAGGATACTCCTTCCTCATGGTACGTCATACAGCAAGTCATCTAGATTCAGAGCTCTGCATCTGAATTTGCATCTGAGGAAAATTCAAAGGAAAACAACAGCAGAGGTCGCTGTTTTTCCTCTTTTTTTTGCAGATGGGTTCCCAGATTGTATATCAAGTAGCCTGGAATCAACTGGAAGCAATACCATTTTCGGGTTTCTGACCCGGTCGGAGCGGAAATAACTTTACGTTATCAGGAGGCCAACACTTCGTGTGCCTTGCACCTCCAAAATGATTCCCCTAGTTTAGAATTGGTTTAAATTGGTATAATGCAGCCAATACACAACAACGATTATCAATTAGCCACAAGGTTTGTTTGTCTCCGATAGTTTTGGTGAATTCTAATAACCCGCCTCTCCTCCTCCTCACCCCAGCACACGGCGGCCGGTGCCGAGGGCGGCGGCCAGTCCCTGGTGTCGCCCGGCTCGTGCCTGGAGGACTTCCGCGCCACGCCCTTCATCGAGTGCAACGGCGCCAAAGGCACGTGCCACTACTTCGCCAACAAGTTCAGCTTCTGGCTGACCACCGTGGAGGGCAGCCGGGACTTCGGACACTACCCGCCCCAGCAGGAGACCCTCAAGGAGGGCATGCAGCACGCCAGGGTCAGCCGCTGCCAAGTGTGCAGCAAGCTGTTGTAGTCCCACCCACCCCCTCCTCCCCCCTCCAACCAGGAGGAGAGAAACAACAGAGAGACTGGAAATAATGTTGGGGTGGTGGTGATGGATCGACGCCTCAAAAAGCTAAACAAAAAGCTATAAAAAAAAATGACACAAGCTAGAGAGAGAGATGATGGCGATGCCGTCGCGATGTGATTATAGAGAAAATATTAATGAAACACACACACACACACACACACACACACACACACACACACACACACACACAGTCACACACACACACACACACACACACACACACACACACACACCCACACACACTGACACTGACACTGACACACGCACACACAAGTACAGATGTAAGTTTGCTAAATGGCTGAATCGTTATTGTAAATTGTACACACACACACATACATACTCACATACATTTGACTGAATGAAAATATGCCCCTCTCCTGCTGTTCTCTGAATTAGGGTGTGTGTGTGTGTGTGTATGTGTGTGTGTGTGGGGGGGGGGGGTCGAGCAATGTGGGCCCGTTGAGAACGTGTTTTCGATTGCTCGTTAGGAATGAAAGGATAATGGACGAGAAAGAGAGAGAATGGAGGGGAGAGGTGTGATTGCTCTTTCGGTAGATGATAACTGACACTTGGTGCTATTGTTTTATGTTCTGTGATTTTACTTCATGTCTGTATTTGGATTATTATTATCGTTTTCTTTTTCTTTCTTTTTTTTTTTTTTCAATCTCGGCTACCTCGGAGATTGCCAGCCCATTGGATAGCACTGCATCGCTTACACAGACCACTCCTCCACTCCACGCGATTAAGCTTTCCTAATTAAGCTTTAATTAGTCAATTCAGATATTGTGGATCACATATACAGTACTGTATCCACCTGTCTCCAACGTCCCATCGTGCATTGCGCAGAAGCTGTGCGGCATTTCTGGCATCGCAGCCGAGTGTGATCTACAAGCTCACAGCGGTTGCATCTGCGACGCGACGTGAGCTTGTATGTCTGCTGTTAACCGGATGTGTCCCACATATAATGCTACAGTAAATTCTCACAGAAACAGGTGGATACATCTTATGTCAGCCATTACAACTATTACAAAACTACCATAACAAAACTACCATAACAAATGTTACCATGACAAACTCAGTTATTTAAAAGATTGAATAAAACATAATTCATCCCACAGGGGAAATTGGATTATTGGGAGATTAATTCTGTTTGTGTCGTATATGATTGTATCTTTTTTTTATTCAGAATCGGTACCTCAACTTATTTTACCCCTAACGTTTCAATCTTAGCATATTTCAGAGATACATTCATGCTCACTTATGACCCTGGTAGTCTCTATTTTTGGTGCTACAATAACCTGGTTATCAACTTGAAACGCAGTAGTAAAGTAAAGTATGTTTTTTTTTTTTTTTTCTTTTTAAACACATCCAAGAAAAACATAAACTAGCACTTTCTCAAAGCGGAAAAGATAAAATAAGGCAACAGCTGGTTCCAGTAATGACAGACTAGATAGAAACCTTCCATGTGTATTGGGAATAATTATGTTGCACTGATGTGATTCGCTATAATGGGTTGTAAACAGAAACAAGGCAACGTGAGGGATGCACAAGTGACCATTTCACCTTATCATGCCACGTTATCGCTGTTATCGGGTCAAAAACAAGTATCTGAAAAATATTTTACTTTTCATGAGACAATTCTTTGTTTTTCATTTATTGTTATGAAAGAGAACAGTTTTTAACACACATTCAACCATGTGCCAAATTACATTTTTTTTCTTTCCCAGCAACAGTGATCCAAATGGTGTTTGTAATAATGTAACTGGCTCTAGCTTGTGACCATTCCTAATAATGCTGTTTTAAGTTGTTTGCTTGTTCTTATTATCTTCACCTCTAGTAATTGCGGTGCAAAAACTCTTTTCTCCATGTGACCAAAATAAGGGCCATCTGAAAGAAACCCCTGCTTTAATTCTACATCCCACAACTGAACACAACTGCATTAGGAAAGAATTTCATCCGTTGCATAATATAGGACACACTCTCTGCTAGAATATGTTTATTGTTGTTGTACATAGTGCTGCTTATTGTCATGCTTATTAGTCAGCAAGGTACGTCACATGCAAAGGTCTATGATGTCTATGTCGTCGTAATTCTGTGTTTTGCTTTTATCTGTCCCTGTACGATTTTCACTGTCATAGGATAAGCGAGGTACGAGAGATGTTACCGTTATCACATCATTGATATTTACATGCAGTGCAGTATTATGGGCAAATCCTCAACACATGAGTCACCGCAAGCATCTCTTTTAAACCAGGTTTTCTGTGTTTGAGAACATCCGCTGCTGCACACAAGTATGGTTGCCGTGCAACAGTTAATCGACGCTAATCTGAAGAAAACTGATTATTAAGAATTATCTACGAATTGATTGAAAATAGCGCACTAACAAATGTTAAGTAGGGCTTAAGTGGCTTTATCTGACTAATCGATTTAGTCGATTATTATTAAACAATCTATTAGAATTAGCTTGCGTTGATTCGTCGCAGCCCTACACACACACAAGTGTGAGTAGTATTTCAGATAACATTTTTGCTTTGGTAAGGGCTTATTGTCTAGGGTATTACAGTATGCTTGTCGTGACATTTTGTGCATATGGTGCCAGTCCCTCATAAGTTATCCCAGGACAGTGAAACCTACATTATGACTTGTTAACCACTATGGCCTTTGTGTTTTTTTAGCACATAGCTCTTTACCGGTTGCCCTGAGGTTTTATCACTACAGTATGTACACATTTTTATTTTATTTTTTTGGTTTTACTTTTTCCTCCCCTCGTTTGTCCGTGTCTGTTGTTTGTAATCTAGATTGTAATTATTTTTACCTTTTATTCACTGTATTATCCCCTGGCTTTCTGGGTGTATTTTACTGAAATATCTGGGGAGGGAATGGGTTGAAAGATATGTACATTCAATAAAATGCCTTTAGGATTATGTTTTTTATATTGAAAAGGACAAAAGAAAACAAAAAATGTCATTCACCAATGATTATTGCAGACAACTAAAAAGAGAGAAGAAAAGGTCATCGTATGTCGAATGTCTACTTCTATCATGTTAGCACAAAGCTTGACAAACCGGAGGCCAGAACTGAATTATGCAATGATCCACATTCTATTCTTCTATGTATACTGAAAGTGCCTATGAGACAGAAAAAGAATATGCAATTTTCCTCAAAGAGGATCTTCAGCCAGAATTGGTGATGACATGGTGTCTGATACTGTACTGTCTATTTTTTGTGCTCACACAACAGTATGAAATAAAGTATCAAAAGTAACTGAGAATATTTATTTTATATACATAGCAGAGCAGGAGGCTCATTTCCATTTGTAACTTTTCCTTCTTTACTTTTAATTGGGAAAAAGATTTCATAGATACAGAGGTACAGGTTACAATTATTCTATTCATTTTTTGTAGAAAGAAAGAACAACAAAATAGCAACAATAGAAAAGTAATTAGCATTGTTGTTTTTTTTGGGTGTATTGGACAGGATTTATATAATGTTAAAAACAAAACAAAGCTGAATAAATTAGGATAATTTATGTTTAATTAGAAAAAAAGAAGAAAGAGTATAGGGAGAAGAAAGAAAGAAGAGTGGTATGGGAGGGGGAGCAGAGAGAATGGGAGGAGTCAGGAGTCATTAATAAAAGGGTTCCATTTATGGAAACATTTAGCAGGACTAAAGGGGGAAGTATCCCTTTAACAGAAAAACTCATCTTTTTCAGCTTTAGGAAAGACATTCCTTCACGTTCCTTAGCCACGTAGAAATAGATGTAGACTTGGAGGATTTATGCAAAATACGGCATATTGACAGATAAGAAGAGATGCCATTGGAGAGAAGGCCATTATGTCTAATAGTGTAAAATCTGCCTGGGAGGGAGTGCTTGAGACCCCAAATACTGCTATGAGAGGGTTTATCTGTATTTCAAATCCTATAGAACATTTGACAAGATGGTAATTAATCACTCCAGTCCAGAATTTATTTAAGGACATGCCAAAGCGCCAGCGCTTGTCCAACAGTCTGCTGTCTCCTAGGCGGATGTGTGCACACAATTCTCGCCTCTTACTGGTAATATGCAAATATATCTTTGTGTATTTTTGTCTTACTTCTTGAAAGCTGAAAGAGTCAAAAGGCCCAACTGAAATACACAGATTTAATTACATCATAAAATCATCCCCTTCCCTTTTTACCACACAGCAACACTGTGGTGAAAACCAAGTATACTTAATGAACAGCTGAGTGAGGCCACATAAAACATAATTTTAACACTTTCTGTACACTTAAAAAAATAATAATCATAATACCTGATGATTATATTGTAAGCCTGGACAATGGAAACATGTGACTCAGGTTGCATGGAAGCATACATCTTACACATTAATCTATGATAGATGGGTAGATCTCAGATAGTCAGGATTTAGAATAGTGAAATCTTTGTAGTAGTACTGTATAAGTTCTTGCACAAGACTTTTCCTTTTAGTCCAGGCGTTTCGGGCAGTATTTTGATGTAATCGTGCACTTTATGAAAGAAGCATGACATTTGGCACACAGTTAGAACATGCCATATGGAACATTTTTGGCTATAGGGGCATCGCAGATTTGTCTTGGGAAACTTGTGGGAGCCAATTAAAGTTGGGCTCTCATAGACTTTACTATAGAGTGAAATAATACCAAAAATACATATACTTTAAGTAGCATGTAAGGGGTCAAACTAGGTGTTTTTTGGGATTCTGAATCCAATGCAAACATTTCTTTTGCAGGAAAAACATTCCTTGGGCTAAAAACGGACCCAATAAAACTATGGTTTAGTGATGAGTCATCACTTTTCAAAGTTTTGTGGCGGCCGTTTCTCGGAAAGGAATGTTTTTCGTGCAAAACAAATGCTTGCATTGGTTTCAGAATCCCGAATAACACATAGTTTGACCCCTCACATGGTACTTAAAGCATATTTATTTTTTGTATTATTTACTCTAGTAAAGTCTATGAGAGCAACTTTGATTGGCTCCCACACGTTTCCCAAGACAAATCTGCGATGCCCCTATGGGGCTGTTAAGTATGACATCATTTTGTAGGCAGAGGACAATTTCTGCCCCCAGTTTCCGTGAATCCTTTTACTATTTTTACTATTTACACATTTTTCTTCTCTTTGTTGTTGAAAGGAAAGTGTTAGAATTATACTTTAGTCGTTATTTTTGTCTCGGATCTGTTGAAAATAGCGAGGGACAGAAAATGCTCTGGGGGCAGATTCTCCTCTGCCTACAAAATGATGTCACGGCTTAAAAGCAGGATAGCCAAAAATGTTCCATATGGCATGTTCTAACTGTGCCAAATTTCATGCTTCTTTCATAAAGTGCACGATTTTTGCCTGAAATGCTCGGACTATTTTGAGAATTTAATTTCAGCCCTTTATAATAGGCCTACTCCCGCATAGCAGCCCAAACACTCTAAGTGAAGCTCTAGTGATCTAAAATAACCAGAAAAGGCATTTTCTCACAGGGTTTACTGACGAGGGAAATATCAAGTAATTAATCTGTTGTCTTAAATCCTTCTTGGGACATTTATACATTTTTACTTTTAAATGGTGGTTTGTCTTGATGCACTAGCACTAGTACAACACTTATGAGGAGAAGTATTAAGTGACTCATTACTCCTTTCAAGCGAATACAAATTTGATTGTGTATCATCAGTATAGGACTGATAGGAAATTATATAGGCCTAGTGTTTGTTGAATGATAGACCTGAGTGGAAGCATATACATTTGCACATTAGTATAAGACACTCTTAAGCATGTATTATTCCCTCCAACCATTTCCCTAAAGAATACAATTGCATTCATTATTTGTAACATTTTGATTAATTTAACTTTTATTATTAGTTATACACACAGAATCTAGATACATTTCCTTTTTATACGTATGTGAGTTTGTCTTTTGCTCTCTCAACACAACTGGTTACATTGGTTATAATTCGGTCTTTCAAACAAATCTTGAGTTGAGTTGTGATACTGCAGTTGGTCTAAGTGACTTTGGAATGCTGGGCAGTAGTCAATGTGAGAAAGGAGCTCCCTGTGCTGGCTAACTGTGTATTGAATATGGCAACCTGGACACATAAAGAGTTCTTCTTCAAAGTGGACACGCTGGTGATTCTTCAGAGAACTTAACATACTGAAACTCTCCTCACATTGATTACACACAAAGGGCTTTTCTCCACTGTGGAGAGGCGTTGGAGGCGTCACCTGGATCCCATGGCTTGTTGTCGCGATCCTCATCGGAGCGGTGGATGACGAAGGTCCGGCAGGAGGCTGCTGCTGGGGAGGCTGGTGTGTGAAGACCGTGGTGGGCTTGGGGGCGGGGCCGGTGTCCTCTTCTCTCTGACAGTACCTGGGCTGCACTGCCATGGGAACCATCTTCTCAAACAGGTCTGTGAAATTCAGGCTGAGCGGGGCCGTGATGGCGGCGGCCTTGGCCTGGCCCTGTAACACACTGATGATGGGCTCCAGGTCCTTGAACTCAGGCACGGGGTCCGAGTTGATGTAGTGGTGGTTCTCGCTCTTGGCGGCAGCGAGCGTGCTGTTGATCCTGTTGCTGAGCTCCTTGAGCAGCTCCGCTGCGTGCTGCAGGCGAGCGATCTCCTCTCCGATGCGTTGCCCCTGCTTGGCCAGGGCACTCTGGCACAGCTGGGCTCTGGCCTGCATGACGTTGTGTTTGACCTCCAGCTGCAACAGGAACTTCTTAGGAACTGGCATAGTCTGGCACCGGTGGAACGCGTAGTCATATAATTCCGCCGCCACACTGGCCAACCCGGCAACAACGCTGGAATCTTTGCATCTCTCCGAGGTGGCTTTGAGGACAAGGACCTCCAGGGCCTGGGCCACCATGACGGCGGAGAGGGCGTCCAGCGTCTCAGAGGAGAGGTCCATGGTGGTCGTCTTCCCGGTGAGTACCAGCGTGTCCTTGATGTGAGCAAACAACCCGCCGGCCAGTTGGAAGTGTTCCAACGCGGTATTCAGTCCTCTATAGCTGCCAAGGTCTTGCTTTGAGGCGATCTGACTCGCCAAAGCCGCCGCGTTGAAAAGGACAGCGCTCCTCTCGTACGCCAGGCTGGCCACAGAGCAACGGACCGAACGGCCAAAAAGCGCCGGGCCTTTGTGGAACGCGTCGCTCCAGGTGAAGGTGGGGCACATGTTTTGGAAGGGGAACTTGGGTTCGACGGCACACAGCTGGTCGTAGTACCTCCGCAGAGCATCCAGGGAGGGTGGTGGGCTACCGGCCACAGCCTTCTTGCGGAGTCGGTTGAGCTGCTTCACGGAGCCGAGCAGGAGGTCTCTGGCTTCGCCGGCAGGATATAGACTACCAAGGAGACGACGTCAGACAGCGGTTTGACCAAGTCCACCTTGGAAGACCTTTTCAACGGGACTGAGATGAATGTAACTACTTCAGAACGCATAACTGCTCTAGTATCAGTGCACTTCTGCTCTGTTCTTTGATTGAAGACTTTATTAGAATTGATTGAAGACTTTATTAGAAGTTTGCAGAGGAAAAGGTACAGTTTCATGACGGTACAGTTCACTGGTACAAGGTCTACTAAAAGGAGATCCATGAAAAGACTAAGCTTATTTCCACAGGAAACCATTAAAGTATCTCATATAACATTGAATGACAGACAAATAGAACACAGTACTATGCAGTAGATATGTAAAGAAATCAAAAAAGAAAACAGTAAGTCTAAAAAACAAACAGTATATACAAAGAAGGGGCAGGGGAGGGTAGGGTTGGGCTAGGTTTTTTTTTTACAGTTGCGAACGGCTGCTGCCTGTAAGTGGTTTTTCAGGCAATTTTAAAGGATGCTAGTGATCCACACTCCTTTATGGCCTTCGGTAAGGCTTTCCACATTTTGGTGGTATAGCAGAAAAACGAGTTTGACCCTTTGTTGGTTTTGACTCTGGGTTGGAAGTGATCTGTGGCGCTGCCTCTGGTGTTGTAATTATGGACATCCTTAATGTTTATAAAGTATTTTGATAGGTACTTGGGTATCATAGTGGTTGTGTAGTGTATCTTGTACACCAGGCCCATTGCAAGTTGCTGTACTCTGTCATCTACTCTGAGCCACCCCACTCTTAACTGGTGAGTAGCGGTGAGGTGAGTCTGATAGGGAAGGTTAAGCAGGACCCTAATTAGTTTATTTTGGGCTGTTTGGAGTTTAGTTTTAAGGGCTTGTGGGGCGTCACGATACCATACGTGAACTCCGTAGTCAAATAGGGGCTGGATTATTGCACCAGCTATGGTCTTCAGTGTGTTGAAATTGACCATTGGGGCGATCCTCTGTAGGAAGCGAGTTCGTTGGTTGATTTTATTTATTACTTTAGAAGTCATCTTTTCGCTGGAAAGATTAGCTTCAAGGATACATCCTAAGTAAGAGATTTCGTTTTTTCGTGTTATGACCTTGTCACCCACTTTGATTGTGAAGTTATCGACTTTTTTGAGGTTATGATTTGATCCAAAGAGGATGGACTCAGTTTTTCCCAAGTTAATTGATAATTTGTTGTCGTTAAGCCATGTGCAGATCTTACTTAGTTCAGACTTAAGTGTCTTTTCAACCTGCAAGTGGTCCTTGCCCGAGACTAGGAGAGCCGAGTCATCCGCGAACAGGAACAGGTTGCAGTCGCAAGCAGATGCCATGTCGTTCACGTATATTAGGAACAACAGAGGCCCCAGTATGCTACCTTAAGGAACACCACAGCTTACTGGGAGGGGGGGGGGGGGGGGGGTACCGTTAATCTCCACCACCGATGGCTTTTAGTTTCTCAATCAGAATAGAATGATTTACGGTGTCAAATGCCTTCTGGAGGTCCATCATGACCATGCCGCTATATTTGCCGTCATCCGCTTCGCGTTTGATTTGGTCAGTCAAATAGAGAAGGCATGTGTCAGTGGAATGAGATTTTCTGAATCCAGATTGGAACTCGTAAATCAGATTATTCTCATCAAGATATTTTGCAATCTGTTTGTAGACCAATCTGTTCATTGACCTGTTATAAAGCAGGACATCTATACAGCATGGAATTGTGGACAAAATCTTATCCAACAATAAAATATTGGGTCTGACTCTGAGAGAGGCTAAATCTCATCAAATGGTGGTCCGTGGCTCAAATAAATAACGGACCTCACCTTGGTACTTGACATGCAAAAGGTTGAAAACCACTGCTGTATTGCAGCTCAGACCATGATGACATGAGTCTATGCCGCCCTCTATCGTCATTACTACGTTAGAGCATCACCTTTTCCTGCGCCCTCGTCTCTTCTTCCTGCGGTGCTGCAGTAGTGGTTGTTGTTGTTGTTGTGTCCTCTTCTATGCACCCAACAACGCTTCAGAATTCTGTTAAATTCTGCTCCCACGATGTGGGTGCGTGCCCACCACGTCTGACACGCTTTAAGCGCCATATAGTCCAGTCATTTTAGGGTTAGACCTAGAACAAATTGCAATAGTAGCAAACTCAACTGATTTTGTATCCTCATTATGTCCTTTAGTGAGGGAAAAAAAGTCCCAAGGAATCCCACCGGGGCAAAGTTTTGAAAACGACCTACCTACCTTCAATTACTATACACTACAATATAACGGAAAAAATGACTGAAAAAAAATCTGCTTTAAGTGGGATATGAGGGGTCAAACTAGGTGTTTTTAATTATTCTGAATCCATTGCAAGCATTTGTTTTGCATGAAAAACATTCCTTGGGCTAAAAACGGACCCCAAAAGACTGAAAATTGATGAAAATTGACGTTTTGAGTGGCCATTTCTGGCCCAAGGAATGTTTTTCGTGCAAAACAAATGATTGCAATGGATTCAGAATAATTAAAAACCCCTAGTTTGACCCCTCATATCCCACTTAAAGCAGATTTTTTTTCAGTAATTTTTTCCTTTATATTGTAGTGTATAGTAAGTGAAGGTAGATAGGTCGTTTTCAAAACTTTGCCCCGGTGGGATTCCTTGGGACTTTTTTTCCCTCACTAAGGACATATTGAGGATACAAAATCAGTTGAGTTTGCTACTATTGCAATTTGTTCCAGGTTTGGCCTAATTTTGGCCTAAAATGACTGGACTAATATGGACGTATTAACAATAACACACAGATATTTCAAACTATCGAAACGCAACAGTATCCGTCGCCCCCTTTCATAAATGATGACAGAATCAATCTAATTGTGATATGACTGATGTTGTAGGGTTCCAGGCACACAGCAGGGGGCAATACTGAGTCATTTGGTAATTCATTTAGAATTTTTAATACAGGTCAGGTGGCCATAACTAAGGAAGGACATCTGGGCTCCTCGATGTAAAATTGGCTATTTTGTCCAAAATGTTAAAAAATAAAATATTTGAAAAATAAGTAAAAGAAAGTAGCCTATACACGATGTGAACATGCATGGTACATCATTATCAGACTTAATTTTATCCTTCAACCCCAAAGTGATGGATATACGGGTTTTGTAGCAATTGTAGAAATATTAGACCTTATTTGTGGATTGTTGAAGCATGTAATTTTCATGTTTACTTTATTGTACTTAGGCAGATATTCACATTTTTATCATTTTACAAAATATCCAATTTTATGTTGAGGTGCCCCTAGTGCCCACCTGACCTGTTACCATTAATTTTACACATAACCATTCATTTTACACATCAAGTCATCACAGCAAACGGTTTTCATGTTTTCTTTTTTAATAAAAGAGATTCCTCTTGCGTTGTTTTTTTTATACAGATCTTAATAAGGCATCATGCACAAAAACAAAAAAATAAGCCATACAAAGGCGTAGGCTATCTTCTACGTAAAATAATAAGTTCTAACATTTAGATTGGCAAAGTTAAAAATAATTTTGTACAAATATGGCATGTAAGCTGGCATGTCAGTGAATCTCAAAGCAGGTCATCGTCCTGCTTTCACAGTATTTTGTAAACATGGCTTTTGAGCAAAACAGGTCTGAGGAAAAGACAGATAAATAGAAAGCATGCTTCAACGCGGAAGACGTGGGATGAATTCCCCCTGGACAGCATGCAACAATGTCTTGTCCTCAATGGTATTTACAATGCATACCGTTTTTATTACCTCCAGCACACATGCTCAGGCCTTTTTTTGTATTATTAGTATAATTATCATTAAGACATCAAACGAATTGCATGAACATTAACTAACAGACAAACTAAAGCCTGGTTTATGTTTCGGCGCGCAACAGTGTCACTCGCCGAGAACAGCCGGCCTACAAGCTCTGCGACGCGTTGTACGTGAGTTTGTAGGCTTGCTATTCCCGGGCCGTTCACGGCGTGCGACACCATCGCACGACGGAGCATAACTTTGGCTTAAGACTGACAGACAAGACACACACACACACACACACACACATGAAGGGGTTAAAGTCCATGTATCCCACACGGTGCATGCTCAATCCCAGAGTCCCCACTCCCCACCATGCTGAGGTCGCTCCACATGTGGTCATCTTATATTTACAAGTGGAGGCGCTCTACAGACGGACAGCGGTTGCCGCCGGGGCTCCCGCTTGGATCTGCGAGGACCGCGCCGCGGTGATACACAAACACACTCGCTCTTTGAGTAAACGCTGCGCGGTATTTCACAAAGATGAACACAATCCATCTCTCACCGCCCGCGTACGCATGCACAAACGAGCACGCTCGCGGGGATTTTCACGGGACTGCGCCCGCTCGCCTCGCCGCCTCTAAACTTCGCTGCGCGGACGAAATAGCCGCCCGCCTCTCATTGAAAATGAATTACTAGCAGGCGGTGACCGCGTACCGTCTGGAATCCCCTTTAAGGCCGCAGCCCACTTTGGCACCGGGCACAGGACACAGGCCAGCCCACAGTCAACGGACACAGGACAGTCAACGGACTTTGAGACACGCCCACAGGCCCCACACTCGAGCATAGGCACAGGGCACAGGGCAGTCCACAGTCAACGGACTTTGAAGCAGCAATAATTTTTTTTTCCTCAAAAAAAATTTTTTTCTCAAAAATTTTTTTTTTCTCAAAAACCTTTTTTTCTCCAAATTTTTTTTCTCACATTTTTTTTCTCAAACATTTTTTTTTCTCAAAACATTTTTTTTCTCAAAATTTTTTTTTTCTCTTTTTTTTTTTTTTTTTTTTTACTTTATTTATTTTTTATTTTATTTTTTAAACTAGATGTGAGCGGGCCGAAGGCCCGCAAACCTCTAGTTTGTTGTACAAACGCTACGACATTTCCCCAGCAGACACCTTGTAGTGTGTCCACCATGATGAGGGAGTGTCTGGGTGGGAAGCATCAGTGGATTTTGGCACCGTTGTGTCCAGTTGTGCTCTTCTATGTACGTATGTTGGCCTGTGTGTGCATTTACGTGTGTGTGTGTGTGTGTGTGTGTGTGTGTGTGTGTGTGTGTGTGTGTGTGTGTGCGCGCGTGTGAGAGAGTGTGTGTAGTGTGTGTGCGTTATACGACGTTGAAGACCATGGATAGATACTGTTCATAAGACACCTGTATCCAGGGTACCCGCGGATCTTGAAAAGCATTGAAAAGTATTGAATTTAGTTTTGCTAATTCAAGGCCTTAAAATGTCTTAAAAAGTATGGAATAGTGTGAGTGGGGGTATTGAATTTTATCTGGGGCAGAATGAATAAACGTGTCGCCAACAGACTATTAGTTGCGTTTCACTCTGTAGTTTTTTATTCCTGGTTGCCGTCCGACGTAATCCATCTCTCGCTGCCGCTGGTTGAGACGCGCTGTCTGCACACACAGCAGACAGCACAGAGCGTGTGTGGCGACGTGTGTGTGTGTGTGTGTGTGTGTGTGTGTGTGTGTGTGTGTGTGTGTGTGTGTGTGTGTGTGTGTGTGCCCGCACGCTCGGCTCACGCAGCAGTCTCACACAGAGAGAATCCCTCGTCTCTACTCAGTGCTCGTTGTTGCGTTATTGTCGTCGTTATTTATGTAAGCTAAAGACTCGCCAGGATGGCATGTGTGGAACCGTCGCAACCCGTTTCGATTGTAAACAAAACGCAGTGCTGTTTGGACGTACTAATGGAGAACACAGACAGGACAGCCACCAAACTTTTAGCTGTGCCAACAAAAGGAGCTAACGGAGCTAACACGACCAACTTATTATCAAAGCACCTCCAAAAACATGCACAGGTTGTTGGACAGAAAATTGCGCTAGATAATGCATTTAGTGACAGCAACATGTGTGCACTGTGCAGCCCATGGTGGTGCAGCCAGCTAGCGTTCATGCTAACTTCCAAACAAAACAACGATGTATCTACCCTGCGTTGCCATGTTCTCTTTCTGAGAGAGAAACAAGCAACCAGGTCTATGAAAATAATAAGTCCAAATTAGGCAACTGAGGCAGTTCAGTCAAACTTTATTGTCGAATATTGTCAAGAGTAGTGGTTCTCAAGCATTTTCTTGTAAAGGACCTTCAATATCTTAAAGCAACTTCAGATTTAAAAAGAACAACCACAAAGTAGCTTGTAATAAGCCGACATGGCAACCCTCTATAGGCTTTTAAAGGGACAGTACACACATTGCCTTCTGTCAGCTTGACAAACATTTGGAAATTCTAATGCCTAAGTTTATTAATTAGTTTATTAATAGCCTAAAATGTATATTTTAACACAAATCTTTGCCAAATTAGCCAACAACTACCAACAATAGAAAAGGATTTATAGTGGGACTTGTTAAACATGGGTACAACATTTCCCCTAAATCTATCTGAGATATTGTGCCTTTTTGTTAATGATAAATTGGTCTTAAATCTGTCTTGCCTAGACCTGCAGATATCCTGTTACATGTATTTCAGAAGGACAACATTATTATTTTTTTTAAATCCAATGAGATCAGTTATATCGGCTAGTAATAATCTAATAAACACTTAATGAAGAAAAAAAACGCTGGGCAAAGGACAAGAGAGGAGATCTTAGCCATAGATGGTGAAATTGATAAGGCAGTTGAGCTACGACACGTCATGAAGGAAATCGTGTCCATGTAATAATTGTGACAGGCCTCTCCCCCTCTCTCCATCCTCGCTGATCTCTCTGGTAGAAATGAAATACAGCGTATAGATTGTTAATTGTTAAGATTGCTGTTACTAAAATTAATTGAGAGAGATGTTTCTCTTTTGGATTTAAAAGGTCAAAGTTACAGTGAAGGTCAATATTTGCCCACATAATTGTTGAAGAGACCAGAATAAGAATATTGGTTGGCCAGGTTTGCATGTGCATTTGATTATTCCTACTGTATGTGGTAGCTTTTCACGGACACACTGCTTTGTCTCTGATTTATGAATGTGGCCTTACATTTGTCAATTCCTTTGCCGCGGTAATGGTATTGAATTTGTCATTTTAGAGGTATTAAAAAGCCTTAAAAAGTATTGAATTTGTACTTGGGAAATGTGCAGATACCCTGCCTGTATCCAACCGTCCTGGTCCGTGTCGTATCTCCTGAACACGTCGGTCAACCTCTGTAGTACAATACAGCACTGGATGAAGTCATCAAAAGCAACTTGTTGCTTCCTCTGGCGATCAAACTTCTCTATCAGTGTTGCATAGAACTGATCTGACAGACGGTACCCGAATCCAGTCAGCGCCTGTTTGAGCTCACTCTTGTCGATGAAGCCCGAGTTGTCCCGGTCGTAGGTCCTGAAGATGTTCTGCCAGTCTGTGATGTGCTTCCACACACCGGCAAACTCGTTGAAATTCACCCCACCTTTGTTCTCCCTGTCAAACATGGAGATGATGGAGCGGACCGTCACTGGGTTGAAGGGCGTCCATGTACCGTTAGATAAGGCCTGTTGAAGTTCTGTGTCTGATATCACACCACTCCTGTCCTTGTCAACCCTCTGAAAGATATTCCACAGAAAGCCCTGGTCGGGCGGCTGTTGTTGCTGCTGTTGTTGGTTCATATTGACTGATGGAGACCTCTGTGCTCACCTGTCCTTTTAAAGGAGAGCGCGCTGATCTGTTTGTTGACAGTTGACGCTGCAACGTCACACAATGTCGCGGCATTTTTTTGTAAACACTGAGCTAGGTGCTGGCCGTTGCCTGGCAACCAACTAGCCAATCGGTGTCGTCCCTCCGGCCAATGGGAGCTGGACTGGACCCAGCTGTAGCATCATCATCATCAACCAACAACAACAACAAGCCGAGAAAGCGCTGCTCGAAACGAAGCGACGTTAACTGTTTTTCTATTGAATTGGGAACACACCAACAGGTTAGAGCATGTTTACATCATCTTGTCTGCACTTGTTTCAATTCGCAGGGCTTATTGAGCTGTTTTGGGGGCAGACGGGCTGGTGTTATTAGCAGCATGCTAACGGACGTTAGCTCAACTAGCGATAATTTCCACTGACATCGATGTTATGATGTTGGCGTTCTAGAAACTTTACATTATCATTGTGTCAGTGTCGCTAAACCCGTCACCCATGCAGCCGAGATTAAGGACATTAGTCCAAACATGTCATTGTTGTTTAATTGGCTTTCTGCTGACCACAGTCTGGCGCTAACCTTAGCGAGTTTTCAACATCAACGACAATATCAACATTGTGTTCTGCCCAAGAAGAATACACGCTATGCTGCTTATAATCACTGATACCAGCACTGGTCGTACTTGTATCTATATATATGCAAACGTCAGATTCGATAAAATACATCTATGATATTGTTGATCCACGGCTGCTGAGATGTGTCGTGGTTCCTGTGGAAATAAGCCTCGGCTTTGTAAATATAAACGTTGATACGGCGACTATAATTAGTTGGCTAAATCTCGGCTAGATCTAAACTATACTTAATAATGATCAACGGATATTATAATTATGTTAGTCCAATATTAGGAGATCAGTTAAGCACCTTACTGTTGTTTTTTTTAATAAATTGTTATCGAATCATGGAATAAATTGCAAAGTATATTTTCGGTGTGAATATAACCGGAATCTAGCCGGGTGAAATTAAGGCTAAAAAAAAACTAGTCGTGTAAAAAACGACTATTGCTCAGTGGGTAGGCTATTTAGGTGTAGCATATCTTATATAGACCTATATAGGCTAATAGCCTACATATATATTTTGTATAGCCTAATGTTAAAACAATATAGGCCTACAATACTGTTCATTTTACAATACTGTTCAATACTGCACCAAAGAATGTATAGTATCGGGACATGGATTAATTAATTATTTGGGCGCACCTGATTCCAATAGCTCTGTGTTTATGTGATTACTATGGAGTGCATAGGATTGTGTGTAGGTTTGACATGTAACACCACTGTCACAGTCACTATAATATTTAAATGACAAAGAGATAATATGAAAACATGGACAGTATGACAGCAGAATTGAGGGTAGGCGAAATGGCTCAGACAGGTAGGTGAAAAGACTCTCCTCCACGGCAAAAGTGCCCCGCGAAAAGACCTGGCGAAAATGTTATAGGCGATTATGCCTGACACCCTTTTTTGTATGACAAAGTATAACATTCAAAGCTCACAAGTCACAACGCATCGCATCACAACAAATTGTTGTGAGCTTCTACACCTGCTGTTTTCTGTATTTTTGAAAACTATTTATTATCAGTGAAAATGTATCAATTAATTAGTTCAATTAACTGTTTTGTTTCTTCATTTCCTCCCCTATTCATAGTAATTGCAAATTCTCTCCATGTTTGTAATAATCTGTTACTGCCAACTCAAATGTAATTCAAATTAGCTTTATTGCCATGAGAAAACATACGTTTACAACATTGATAAAGCAAGTGTCGAAATATAATTGCGACCGTCAGGGAGCAGTTTACTATGAAAACCTCCACCGGCCGTCCGTCCGTCACACGTCACACCTTTGCCCTGCTCATATCTCCGCATCAGTATGACATCACACCACATGTGTACACAAACCTTTGTGTACGTTGCTGTGGCAACAGTCTGTTGTTGCTGGTTTGTTAGTGTACGTTAGCAACCACCTTAGCAACCATGGTTTTACCCTAGCAACCAACTGTTTACCCTAGCAACCAACTGTTTACCATAGCAACCATGTTTTTTTACCCTAGCAACCAACTGTTTACCATAGCAACCAGATACGCAGAGCAGGGATCTCCATATATGGGCATAAACAGGTGACATCACACTGATGTCAGATACTCAGAGCAGGGATTTTTCCATAATATATGGGCATAAAAGGGATTCTGTTAGGGATCTCCATATATGGGCATAAAAGGGATTCTGTTAGGGATCTCCATATATGGGCATACAAGGGATTCTGTTAGGGATCTCCATATATGGGCATAAAAGGGATTCTGTTAGGGATCTCCATATATGGGCATAAAAGGGATTCTGTTAGGGATCTCCATATATGGGCATAAAAGGGATTCTGTTAGGGATCTCCATATATGGGCATAAAAGGGATTCTGTTAGGGATCTCCATATATGGGCATAAAAGGGATTATGTTAGGGATCTCCATATATGGGCATAAAAGGGATTCTGTTAGCTGTTAGTGATCTCCATATATGGGCATAAAAGGGATGCTGTTAGGGATCTCCATATATGGGCATAAAAGGGATTCTGTTAGGGATCTCCATATATGGGCATGAAAGGGATTCTGTTAGGGATCTCCATATATGGGCATAAAAGGGATTGTATCTCAGATGATGCCCTGTTAGGAGATCCACACTAACAGAATCCATATTATGGTCCTACCGACAGCTGCTATAAGCCAACCCTGGCGATAAGGTCTGAGTCGAAGAAATGCTTCTTTCCTGGCAAGAATTGCCCGTTTATACTGTAGGGCTTGTTTGTGTATTGTATGACATCACACCACATCATCGGCTGAGGACTGTGTGATGTCATCATATCTCCATATATGGAGACATAAGTTGCTCATGCCCAAATATGGGCTGGTGAGGTCAGACTTAGTGTGATGCGTAGGTTATCTCCATATATGGAGATTCAACTTCAATGAGTAACCATGGCAAACTGTCAACTGCCCGTATGTCTTGATAATTGGTAAAACAAACTTTTGGCCTATTTGTGGAGATAAGCGACCAACGGTCGCTTATCTCCCGATTAGGGAGTCTTACTGGTGTATAATACTGTATAATAATAATTTGGTCTGGCGAGGGTGTTCTAGACAACCACATGTATCTTCCGATACACATGGAGCTAATTGTGTTCCTTTGGAGCGCCCTTCCAGGCCTTGCACTGCGGAGGAATCAAACCCCAGTCTTCAGTCCACAGTTGTGGGCAGAGACTTTACCCGCTGCTCCTACATACTGTATGTTTCCGATTGTTTAAAGTCTCCCATCATCTCTTCTGCAGGTACGCTGGAATTTTCGGACACCCACTCGGACATGTCCTATGTGTTCATCAACGACTCGTCGCAGACCAACGTGCCCCTGCTGCAGGCCTGCATCGACGGAGACCTGACCTTCGCCAAGCGCCTCCTGGAGACGGGATGCGACCCCAACATCCGCGACAACCGCGGCCGCACCGGCCTGCACCTGGCGGCCGCCCGCGGCAACGTGGACATATGCCGCTTCCTGCACAAGTTTGGGGCCGACCTCCTGGCGACGGACTACCAAGGAAACACGGCACTGCACCTGTGCGGCCACGTGGACACCATCCAATTCCTAGTGTCCAATGGGCTCAAGATTGACATCTGGTAAGAGGACCGATTAACGTCTGTTTCTCAACGTACCTGCCTGCCTGTCTATCTAGCTGTATTGTATACCTACCTACCTACCCAGCAATATTTATGTCTACCTAGCCATCTTGCTATTTATGATGATACCAGAGACAACTTTATCTGTTTTGGCTGTTTATGCACCTGTGTGGCTTGTCTTATCGCTGCACTCTTACACCAAGCGTATCCGTTTTTTGTACGCTCCCATGTTAATCAGTGAGTGAATTCTTGCACACGCACGCTATGGACCTGGTTCCATAGGAATCGATGCGCTAGCGCTATGGGCTGGGCAGCACTTGTCAACGGGAGGTGTTGAAGGGGAGTTGTAGTAGGCACTGTACATCCCAGTAGGGGCTCCTCAGCGGCAGGTGAGCCAGTGGCATACAAAAGCAGAGAAAAAAACATGTGTGGGGAGGGTTATTTGGCATTGCGATCAAATTAGGAGAAAAAAGGGGCAAAAAATATTGTCTATTCTAAATTATTTATTGAAAAATATATCGTCCTTGTTGGCCAGAAACCTTGTACCGGTATGTTCTGTTACTTTTCAGGAAATAGAAAAAAAGACACTTAACCCTCTAAGGCCCACGGTTGTAATATTACAACGTTTGTATTTTATCCAAAAAAAGGTTTAAATCATTTTATTTTAGCTCCCCCTACCACCTAAACACCACCATTGGATTCTATTGTTTAGTATTACAATGCCATTGGCCACAATATTTGCATATAAATACCCCCCACAGGGGCTGACATTCACACCCGCCACACCCGCTGAAATTCCAGAGTTTTGACGAACAACATCTCACTTTTTCATGGAAGCTATACCTAAAAAAAACATAAGTAAAATGCCTGTACTATTCTTTTTGGTGATCATTAGAATGTCTAGAACATGTACATATGTTATTATTTTGAAAAATATCCCCCATATGTAAATTAGAGCATGATTTATGATTTTTGATTTATGGCTATAAAATCTTACAAAAACATTTTTTTGAAAAAAACATTACATTTTCCTCTTAATAGGACTCCTACAACACCATCTGATTTTTTTCAATTTTTTATTTCAAGTATTTCTTAATGCGGGCCTTAGAGGGTTAAGCACTTTCACTTTAACTTTAATTAAAAATATATATAAGCTTGCAAGCTTGTAGATCAGCTATTTTTGCAACACTGTTGCATGAATAAGTAGGGCATTCATTTACGAAAAAACTAATTGAAATATTGAGATATGAGGTTTCTGCCCCACAGTGACGATATAAAGAAGACACTAGCATTATAAGGAACAACAGTAGGGTTAGTTGTGACGTTTGGACCCTGACAGCACAACCTCAGGGTCCAAAGAAATATGGACGATGCGAAGCCATTGGTTTCTATGCTGCGAAAATGACGTTTTTTTGTCCCTTGTATCATTGTTTGGAATGGTACCCCAGGAATCACAAGGAATGCTATTGGCTGCCAACGGTCATGTGGAACCGCAGGGATACATGGGAGAATGTGGTGTTGAGCCTCCCGAAATAAAGCACATGAAGAAGAACACAGCAGGCTAGTATCAGTTTAGTTGGCCACTCCCCCCGCAAATTTATCATAAATTTTAACATAAATGGGACCATATTTGCTCAAAACGCATATCATGGTGATTGAAAGGGAGTTTTTCACTAGCGACAGGAACCATAAAGTATTTATGACGACATTTATTAAGGTTAGAAAATCAAAGGGGAAAACGAATGGGGTCCAATGTAGACAAATTATTTTTGGTACCTCGCGGGGGGAAAACAGCGCAACTAGCGGCCAAACATAGGAAGTTTTAGTTCCGTATTGGATTCGTTTTAAATCTGCGGAACTATGCCCCTGCTCTTTTCCCTGTGACCGCAGCAACCACAACGGCTCCACCCCCCTGGTGCTGGCCAAGAGGCGCGGCGTCAACAAGGACGCCATCCGTCTGCTGGAGGGGCTGGAGGAACAGGAAGTGAAAGGCTTCAACCGAGGACCCCACTCCAAACTAGAAACCATGCAAATGGCCGAGAGCGAGAGGTAAGGATGGATGGATATTTAGCACTTTAGCGTCCCCCCAGTTAGGGCTGTCACAATTATTACATAATCGTCTAATCGCAATTATTTGACATAATCGCGATTATTTTTCATAATCTTCATAATCGTCTTCAAAGCCTAAAAGCCAAACAGAAATGTAATTGTCATCTACAAGAACACAATTAAATCGTTAATCGCAATTATTTGAGTGACAATTAATCGTCATGTAAAATGTCATAATCGTGACAGCCCTACCCCCAGTGCAACACGGTCGGTCGCCTTGGAAAACAAGGCAGTGTTGGTCAAATAGAATCCATTTTCTGTTACTGCATCGTCTGCTTCAATTCTTTTTAAAAACGTTATTGAGAGCAATGTTTCGTTGTAAATGACACTCTGTTTGTTACTTTGTTTACATGGCTCTCATGTTGGATATGGCAAAACATTCACGCAGTGCAGCCTGAGTACAGCAGGTGCGCTGAGCCATTGATTAGGCAACGGCCTGTTATAGGGCGGAGCGGTCATTATACAGAAATAATTCACAGCTGATTTCAACGATTGACCAATCAGAATCAAGCATTCAACCAAGCTGTGTAATAAAAAGTTGTAACGTCACCACCACATGTTGTAACGTGCCTCCAAACCCCCCACCCTCCTCCCCAGTGCCATGGAGAGCCATTCCCTGCTGAATCCCAACCTCCAGAGCAGCGAGGGCGTGCTGTCCAGCTTCAGGACCACCTGGCAGGAGTTTGTGGAGGACCTGGGCTTCTGGAGGGTGCTGCTGCTGCTGGTGGTCATCGCTCTCCTCTCGCTGGGCATCGCCTACTACGTCAGCGGAGTGCTGCCCTTCTCCGCTGGCCAGCTGGAGCTGGTGCACTGAGGCGGGGGTTGTCATGATCGGCTCGAGGAGAGGGGTTGGAGGGTAGTGCGGGACCGGGGGGGGGGGCCATAAATGAGGTTCTTATCTTTTTGGTTTGAGGTGGTGCCCTGATGGGCGGATGGAAGGACGACGAGAGAAGCCAGACGGTAGGAGTAAGTACAGTTTTTAAGCTGTATTTACAGTGTGTTTTTTGTTTCTTTTGTTGCTTGGCCCCTGGCTCCTGAACCGGTACCAGTGTGCAATTTATAACAAGCTCGAATCCAGGGCTTTGAGGTTGCGCAGATTCAGTTGTGAACCATCCTCCCATAACCACGCCAATCCCATACCTCAACTTAACCACCTCTAGACGAATGCCTAACCATTTATAACCTTACATCATTCTAAACAGATCCGTTTCTAGGTTGGCTTCGCTCAGCTCTGGCTGGTCATGGGGTATAGTAGTACTGCCAGTTCAGGAGCCACTAGTGTTCCTTTTTTTATTATTTTTGTTTCCCCTTTCTTTGTACCTTTGTGGCCCTGATCTGATCCTCTGTTGCAGTGTTTCTCAAACTTTCACATTTCAAGGTCTCCCCTTAACTCTGACAGTGTACAAATTGCCACCAAATGGACCCGTTCGGGTTCATTTGGTCCATTTGTACACGGTTAGAGTTACAGACTTGTATGGGTCAATTTAGACCCCCATAAAGGAACTCACAAAGTCCCTGGAATCCACTTTGAGAACCACTGCTCTATTGGATCAATTGTTAATTCTCTCATGTTGTGGCCTGGTGCTCTGAACACAGTAAAAGAAACGAAAAATTCTGAGATGAATGGGATGGTAACAAGAAGGTCAGTTTTTTTTTTGCAGCTGCTGCTAATTTCCGAGCCTGATTATGAGTACAGTGGAGTGTCTATAATAGGGAGTTGATTTGGTTCATTTCCAGTTACTGATGCATAATTTCAGTTCTGATCAATGTAGAGTACAGAGACACCGCAACCATCTCAAGATCCCAAATAAAAGTGGAATGGACAAAGATTATTTATAGAAAGAAAAGCCTCATTCATATTCATTTTGCCCACCACTGCTCTTCATCAGCAGACACATTACTCATGCACAACGCGCTGGATGAGGAGGTACATTGCCCTCATTTATAATTCTTAGAAGGTGTTTTGCCATTACAAAAGTGGGTTCCTCCTAATAAATAGAATATTTGTGGAGATCTCTTTTAGAGGGACGGTGGTCTGTCTGTAATGGTTCCCAAGGCAAGAAGAAGTCTAACTTCTTTCATATGACAATGAAGATGAGTATGATTCGTCAGGTTGCTGGCAGCTGCTGGCTTGTATAGGAAGTTAGTCAGATTAATTTCATTTAATCATGCCATGCTTACACATAGCAGACTTAAATTCTCACAGTTAAAAGTGATGATGTGCATTGAGTAAATACTTAGTTTTATTGTACCCTTTGGCTAAGTAATGACAATGGAAGAAATTTGAAGCTTTTTAAATTCCTTCACTTCTTACTTTTGTGTGGCAAACGTACCACTTTTTGTTTGTACCGGTATGTTTTTTTCCCCTTCAACCATAGATATACTGTAGAAACCTAGATGGCTTATTTGCCGCTGCAGTTCATTGGAGCGACCTTTATCGCGGCCGCCATGTTTGGGAAGGCACGCTGCCACTCAAAAGTTACTACAGAGGTGAATCACAGCACTTATTTTCCAGAACTTTTCAGACTAAAGAGTGCATTCGAATAAATGAGACGCCCCACTCGGAGTCGGAGGTGGTGTCTTCCTTTTTATGTCTATGGCTTCAACCATTACCAGTAGACACCTCTTAAACCCTAACATTTACAAATAATTCTTAGTGTGTTTAATAAGGTGTGTGGAGTACCAGATGGGTGGGCATTACTGCATCTGGACAACACATGGTTGGTTAGATTAATCACACAAGCCTGCAGATTAGTTTCTGCATTTGCCTCTATGGTTTTGATTGCATTGTCCTACATGGCAAGTCCCATTAATCTGGGACAAAGTATGGTGCAACAAGTATTGGCAATTATTTGCCAGTACTATGATACTATTTGAATTTGGAAGTGTCACTTTATAATCTTAATGTGTCTTTGTTGTTCCTCTCCAATACAGTGGTTTTCAGTGTCAGTTCTGGGTACCAGAATATTGCGTTTTTAAATTGCATTCAGCCTGGTGTATCAGGTCTAAATGAGACTCTAATTAGACTGATTGAACTGACCTGACACAGAGAACCACGTTTCTTTATGTTCTGTTACAAGTACTGTGCATTGCTATTTTAATTTTGTTTTTTTACATTTTGTGTTTTCCTTTGTGTTAGCCTGTTGTACTTTTTTGACTTGATGAAACGATTCCTAAACTGCAAAGTTCTCCCACACAGGCTGACCTTTTGTATGTACGATACATTTATTATTTATCGACCTTTTTCTTCTTCTTTTTTTTATTCATTTCACTGTAATGTCACACCTTAAATCAGCGAACTAATTATCTGTGATGGCTAATTCAGTGTTGTCTCGGATAACTGAACATTGACTGACTGACAGGTTGAACTGCGCTCGCTGTATTGTGACTGTTGCCGGCAAGTTTGTTTGGGGTTTTATTTTGGTCACAGAAACATACAGAGGTAGAATAGCACCTTGACTGTGTGCCTTTTGAAGGAGAGCAAACGTTAGGTTTTAGAGCATTTCAGTGCAGATATTCCCACTGGAAAAAGCATGCTGTCACTTCATTATAGTAAAAATCTATCATGTCATTGTAAGTATAAGTGCACGTTAAGCTGGGAAAAAGGAAATCATATTTGATTTAATGGGAGCAGCAGTTTGGTGGTGTTTTCTTTTTTTCTTTTTGCATATTTAATTTTATCCTAATGTACTTGTTGTAAACCATGTCGATTTTTGTTTTGCTATTTAGCTCTGCAGAAATTTCTTTTTTGTACAAGTCTTGTAGAATTGTAGAATAACCGATTTGAGGTAAACTCCATAAACCAATGTGTAAAGAATAATACAATAAAACTGATTGTGATCTACAGGTGGCCTGCACATGTGTATTTATTTGAAAAGGCACAATGCACAATAAATCTATTGCAATAGAACTAGTCATAGCTACTTTACATAGTACTCCCTGGGTGCAAGATTCTATTGTTAAATTCATTGTACTCATTGTTACATTAATTGTACTTAATGTATCATTTGCCATCAAAGCAGAATACATAGTAGGCCTTTCTAGGCCTGCATTTATACATTGAAATAGAAACCTATTAAAAAGAAAAGTGTTATTCCACCCCATTGTTTGGCATGGAAAAGTTGACAGGGAGAACCCCTGGGGCTGGGGTAGGATGACACCTACAGGTTGACACTGGGAAGTGCAGTGGTGGACAAATTAGGCTACTCTTTTACATAGTCTAAGTAAAAGTACAATATTTACCTCTGACATGTAGATGTAGCGGAGTAGTCCTAGTAAAAGTACTGAACATTGTTCTTAAGTAGGCCTACAGTACTTGAGTACATGTATGTACTTAATTACTCCATTACCCAAAAACCATTAGTCCTATCATCACCACCTGATCATCATCACACGTGATTGTGAGATGGTTGGGTTCAAAATCACTCCAGTCCACACTGTTTGATTAACTGTCTGTCACTGCAGCTGAATTCCGGGCGACAACAACATGGCGACTGCATCAACACCTGATGGTAATTTTATAACCAATTCAACTTTATCTTAATTAAATTCATGTAAACGGTGTTGAGAGAAAGTCAAGTTAGAGAAGAAACGCATGAAGTTTTAACCAAAGCACCGTTTGATCTGCATTGACGTCATTAACCAACAACACGTTGCATCCTCCAATACAATATGCTCACAGAGTGAAAGATTAGGCCTGCCGCCTGTTGCATTTGTTTTTTGTTTTAATAAAGTATTGAAGAAGCCTTGTCTCATTTGATAGAGTCTAGGTCACGCTGTGATTAAGCTTAATTAACTTAATCAACCAATTAATCAATCAATCTGATAATCATAAATTATGCATCTCAGGGAAAACATAACATTGCCACATAGTGTGGAAAACACACACACACACACACACACACACACACACTCACTCACTCACTCACTCACTCACTCAACTTAACTTAAAATATGCCAAAATAGAAGCTTCCTATAATACAGTGGTTATCAAAGTGGGGTTCAGGGACCCCGAGGTTCCTTGTGGGAGTTCCAAATGGACTCTTATGGGTCTGTCACTCTGAGTCTGAGAGTGTACAAATGATGAGGTTCCATTAGTACACTATGAGCGTTATGAGGTTCCTTGAAATTAAAAGGTTGGAGACTAAGAGGTTTCTGCTCGACATTCCCAACAGCAACAATATAATAATAACTAGTAAGATGCCTCAGGGCGACATGCGAGGTCATGCCAGTTCTTATGGCCATCTGGCCAGTGATGTATATCGGACCAGTTACCCATATAACGAGACCCCTGGTAACCATATTGGAGTTCCCTGATGTCATCAATATTAAGCCCATATCTAACAGGGCTTCATATGGGAATGCCCATATATGGAGGACACATCGGCCACATACATCCATACATGGCCAAAACTGCCCATATCTGTGTGGCTGGTTCTACAGACAGGGATCTTCATGTACTGTATAGGCATAAAAGGGATTGTATGTATGATGTCGGATGTCATAGACATCATAGGACTTTCACACAACGAATAACTGAGTAAGCATGTTTGGGCTCTCACAGCATATCTCCATATACAGTACATGGATAAAAGGGATTCTGTTAGTGTGACATCACAGTGAAGCCAGAGTGTGATGTCAGAGCGGCAGACCCATTCTGTTAGAGTGGTTCCCCTGACATCACAGTGACGTCAGAGCATGTCCATGATGTCAGAGCGACAAACCCATAGAACCACAGTGTCAGGCAGGCGTGACAGACAGACGGACAGACAGACAGACAGAGATACACACATAGGGGCCTTTTCCACCGGCAAAGAACCGGTTCTTTCTCCCGCCTATGGGATGAGCCAGAGGTGTGCTTTTCCACCGAGAACCGGAGTTGGTTCAGAACCGTAAAAGGAACCGGAACCACAAAACCCTTGGTTTTTGTGGTTCCAGAGCTAAATCCTTGGCTCTGGTTCAATCTGGTGGAAACGCAAGCCGGTTCGCAAGAACGAACCAAGGTTCTCAAGAAAGTTGAACCGGCACTGGTTCTGGAACCGGTTCTTTGCCGGTGGAAAAGGCCCCAAACTGTACAGACAAGCTGTGACCGCTCACATACTAATCTGCGACTATGGTCGCAAATAATAATTTCCCCTCCAGAGCGGCGGGGGACACACAGGAGGGGAGTGTGTAGGTGCATCGTGTATCCATCAAATGATTACGATGATGATGTTGTGATGCACGACGCAGATTGCAGCTTCCTCCACCACTGCTCTTCGTCACCAGACACATCATCTATGCACAAGGCGCTGGATGAGGAGGTACCCTTTCCCTTTCAACACAACTTACTGCATATAAGTTTATGACCTATTTGATGGATTTCCCCCATCTCCCCACTAACTCCAACCTTGTATATACAGTACACATGCTGGACTGTACTGCATATGTATGTACATATTGTATAAAGCTTAACCAAGCCCTATATACTGTCTTAAGGTGTATTCACACTGAGCACTATAACTATTTCAAAAATATAGTTTTAAAATCGCTCTAACACCAACTATTTAAAAAAGAAACACATTGTTGAAAGATAAAGTTATCTTTATAGTTAACATGCCCAGTGGGAATGTCAGGAAATGCTTGAACATTTTTGCCTTTAATTACATGCCTGATATTTTATTTGAAATTTCACATACTTTTGAGTTATTTGTACTTTACTTGTGTATTTCCAATACTTTTACTTCTACTCCACTACATCTCAGAGGCAAATATTGTACTTTTACTCCATTACATTTATTTGATAACTTTAGTTACTTTGCAGATATACATTATCATATTATAACGCATACATAAACCACTTTAGCGTGATATTTTCAAACTGTGTGTGTGTGTGTGTGTGTGTGTGTGTGGGGTCTATTTTGACAGCCCCGAGCAGCCCGGTCTCCCCAGAGCCTGGACTCCCCACAGATATCTCTGATCTCCAAATCCAAAATTGACCAGCTTATGAAGTCAATGAAAAAAAAGAATGCCTGTCTTCTTCAAAGGTTCCTGGTGAGGATATACTAGAAATATTAATGTACAAGTTTTATTAATGTACTCGGGGCATGTTTAGTGGCTGTGTCCTGCTCCCTAGTCGGTCTACCATGGAGCTGTTGACTGTTCCACATGAGTGACTTATCCCCGACAACACAACGTATGTGTCTGTGTGTGAGTACGGGCGACGGGCGTGTGTATGGTCTTGACAAGAAAATAGACGATTTACAAGCTCACAACAACAAGTTGTGAGCTTGTAGATCGTCTATTTTGTGTGCGGTCCCGTACGACGGATAAAATATACTATGCGGTCACTCACTCCGTTTTCAGAGCGTTTGTAGTAAGACCACGTGACCTTACTGTAGCATAATGTTAAACTTCGGAGCGTGACTTCACACCTTTAAGTACCAAGCTGAAAGAACATTTTCCAAATCAGATCACATCGTAGAACGGCTTGTCGAAGTATGATGTGTGGGACTCGGTGGGGTGGCGGTTCGGTGTGGGTTTGTGTGAGGGGTGGGGGACGCTTTAAGTTTAGCATACAGATTCCCTATACATAAAAGATACAAATCCTTTCAACTTTTAAATACCTTCTAAGTGTTCATTCACTACATATATGATACTAGTCTGGACAGAATGGATGGATGTATTCGACATCTGGTCGGCAGATGATTACTGTACAATGTGATGTGGTATTTCTAGGTATCCGTGTCATAGTATTATTTTGTAAAATAGTTTTGGAAAGAGTCCATGGAGGAGTTGTACTGAAATGGTTTGATGTCTCTCACTAGGAGGTCCAGGAGGACAAGAGGAGGGCGGAGGTGGGACAGGGACGGAGGAAGTCTTGGAGGAGAGCAGAGGTGGGTTTACTATTTAGTAAAGGAGGAGTTGTACTCAGTGGTGGAAGTAACTAAGTACTCAAGTACTGTACTGACTTTACTGTAAGGGTGCCCTCACACCAAAATACCTATGAGAGTGGAATCCGCGTTCCGCCAATGCATTTCAATGAGAAGGGAGCTTTTTTTGCAGAAATCCTCTGCTGGCATGAAACCACTTCACTCTCATTGAATTGCATTGGCGGAACGCGGATTCCACTCTCATAGGTATTTTGGTGTGAGGGCACCCTAATTCTAATTTTCATCTACTCAACTACATCTCAGAGGCTTCTATCCCACTTCAATTATCCCACTACAATTATTTATTCTATCCCACTACAATTATTTGAAAACTTTTATTTCTTTGTAGATATTGTTATTACAAAACATACAGTACATTAACCACTCAAACCCTATATACTTTTTGACCATTTAGGACATTCTGCATAATGAGCACTCTACTTTTGGTACTTTAAGTACATCTTGATACCAATATTCTTTGTACTTTTACTCAAGTTCATTTTGAATGGTTACACATCGGCACTCAGAAACATTGCTATTCCGTCCACCTAAACCTAACCTTAACCCTAACCTCAGTAAAACTAACGTTGGTGAATGCTAACCTGGTGAAATGCTAACCTCCTGACGCTGGTGAATGCCAACCTGCTGTTCGGAATGGGGATGTTTCGGAATGGAAACCCGCCCTCCATTTTGGTTCTACTTGTAACAGTGTTTCTACATATTTTTTTCCTGAAGTACAAAATGTGAGTACTTTTTCCACCACTGTCTCACCAGGAGGTTGAAGAGGACAGGAGGAGGGTAAAGGTGGGACGGTCCAAGAGGACCGTCTGGCTTGGTCCTCCAGCCAGGAGGATCATCTGTCACTTGTAAGGCCTTTCACATGTATTTATTACACCAAGGCCTAATCGCTATAATTTGAGATAATCGCTGTTATTTTGGATAAGCGTCATGATCCTTTCCAGGCTGAAAGATTTTCATACAATTCGGTTCTAAAAAAGATTGCAGGAACGCACAGTGTGAGCTTGTAGATGGGCTATTTCTGCTATTTTTCTATACATTTTGAAGTTATAAATAATATTTCTTTGTACAGTATATTTAAGTTATTCGTCATATCCACCATGTGGAATTGTTGTTTACGAAGCCAAATAAAAATGTCAATATTTGTGTTGCAAAAAAAAAAAAGAAAACGACCACAATTAATCGTTAATCACAATTATTTCTGTGACAATTAATCAAAATGTCATGATCCTGACAGCATTGGTCGCCCAGAGGTGACGAGGAGGAGGGCAGAGGAGAGACATGGTAATGAAGTTTTATTATAAATGTAGTACTGCTCTATTTGTTACTATGTTTAACCACATACAGAATCTGTAATAACTTTTAATGTGGGGTAAGAGATTTCTTTTTTTTTTTTTTACAAAATAAAATAGTTAGTTAAAGCTCTATATTGCTATAGAGTCTCTCCATCTCTTTTTCCCCCTCTCCCAATACCTTTTTGAGCGGTGGTCACAACGCTCCTATACGTGGCCGTGTGTGTGGGTCTGTCTGTATCCGTCCGTGTCTGTCTGTATGTAGCCTACAGTACCTTTTATGACCACACATGTTAAGTCCCCCCCCCCCCCCCCCTTGTCTGTGTTATTGTTTACATCCACAATTATTCACGTGTGGCAAGATCGCGGTTCCACTAGTTTTACTAGTAGGCTAGTGTAGGCTTAGAAGCATTTTCAGAAGTTAATTTAATGTTTTCCATTTCATGATTTCCTTTATCCTCATCTCGTTGCGCTCAGGTTCACCGGGAAACCTGCGGTCGCGTATTTGACCCTTAACTCTCCTACTGCCAGATTATTTATTTATTTATTGGGTCTGGTGCCATCAAAAAGCGGCTTACCTTTGCGACGTTATAGCAGATAGACAGACATTTATTTATTTATTTATTTATTTATTTTTTATTGTGCAATAGTGCACTTTGGTCTGCCAGGCAGCAGAGGGCGGCGTCATGCGAGAATGAATGTGAATTTGCCTGTTATGTGTTGAAGAAGAAGACCAGTCACTGGCCACAGAGCCTTACAGCCAGAGGAAATCAACAAGGAAGTGAATTGTTCTCCGTTGATCTAACGCATAATGGATTTTTTACACCATCACCGCGGAAAATGTGTTTACAGTACACGGCCGTGCGACCCCTCATCAGCTTACAGTCATCAGACGAACGAACCGAACGAGCGCCGTATTGGCATCGAGGTTCTGTAAAAAATGGGGCGAACGTTAACGTTCAAAGCGTGGGGAGAGTTAAGCACTGCAACCCCCGCTGCACCCACCCAGTATTGCTGTTGCGCAGCCTCCACGACCACCGCTCAGTTCACACGGGTGTGATTTTTTAATACTAATTTTAATCCAATTGGGAGAGAGAAACACAAAGATCATTCATTAGCTTCCTTTTATAGTGTAGTATAATTTCCAATTGTGACTGCTTTTTTCATTTAATCTTTTTCTGTTTTTGTTTTATCTTTTCCAATTTCACTTTTGTTCGTTTGAGTTTTAACGTCCAACTTTCCGAATGCTTTTGTCGTCATCTTCACCAGCCGTAACAGTGTGGCAGGTTTGGTGTGCCTTTCCACCCGATAGAACAATGTGCTGCTTGCTCTCTCTGAGTGAGATCAAGGTTTTGATTGGTTGTTGTTGTTGTTGATCAGACAGGAGAGTGGTGGCGAGGAGTGCCTCCGGGTTGACCATCACCTTTAACAACAATTATTCCAAGGTAGGTCAGTTCACTGTTATCTGCTGACCTAATGTTCAATGTAACAATTTTGACACTTCAGTACAGCGATGTCCAGTGGTATTTGAAAATGTAAAAGGCTGTCAACATCTCCTGTCATACTGTGCCTTTGGACCACAAGAAAGTCTCACGCAAATGCATCGCGTTACAACCATTTTGTTGAACTACATTGCAATATCAATAGTCTTTTGTAGGCTAGGCAGTGTAGCCAAATGTCTGTGCTGTGAACAAAACACAATCATCCTTTTTCACATGCATGCACACTGTATTGATATTATATTATTTACACTCCAACAAATTGTCTTTTGTTCTAATCTAACCAGTAGTGGAAAAAGTATGAGAGTGTTGTTTTGTAACGACACAAGCAGCAACATTGTGCATGATGTTAATTCAGATAAAACATACCTCTGATGCCACTGCTGAGCCCGCTGCAAGAAATATGCCTTGAGTTATATAGAAATACTGGCTAAGACTAAAAAGTTTTCTGTTTTATAACCAGGGGTGAGCCGACGGTGGAGCTATGTGGAGCACCGCTCCACTACCTCTGCAGGTGCACTGCACACACGTCCACACATGCACCATTGGCTGTTATTGCAGAATTCGCATCTCTGCTCTGGAAAATAAAACGTTTTACAATTTGAAGTTGTGGATCCAGTCTGGGTTTTCTCCCTAAAAGAAAAGCAGCGGCCTCACTCAACCTTTCTTTCTTTATTTTTATTTTTAAATATTTTCTTTCGCATCAGGACACTGTAATGATCATTAGACTCGACCTAATGTATCTCCCAAGTCAGAATTCAGAGATTGAATGAATGTAGAATTATGTGCAGGATGTAATATTTATACAGATGTGAGGGGACTACATTTAATTTATTTTTAAATATTTTATTTTAAAAGCAATATCCTCAGTCCTCCTCTCTCACCCTCCCCTGTATCTCCCCTGTTATCGCCTCACAACCAGTTGTAGAATTCTGTAACACAGGGGTTGGCACTAACGGTTGCCCGATTGCCTGTAGTGAGTATGAAAGGTTCGGGCAAGTGCAGTTTGCTTTCAGGTTGCCCAGCGCCTAAGTGCATTCTGTCTTAATTAAATTATAAGCCACTTATGAGGAACAGTGCTACCTTTTTACAACTAGCAGTTGCCGTTTTTCTGTTTATACAAATTTTACCTAGCATTTTATAATGATAATTAAAAATACTTTTCGGTCGATTACGATTCAGTCAACCTTGCTGCCATTTTCCAAGCTTAATTTAAATGTGGGCCTCTTCCTATGATAGCCAAATGGTATTTAATTGAACATGATTTAAGATTCAAAATGAGACACATTGCCATGGTTAGTGTCAGTGTTATAGCATTAGGGTTAGGCTTTGCCACAAGTACACAGAGGGCCCAATTTACGTCCATACCTTACCCCTTATACATAAACCTGCCTTTTTTACTATTTTGAAAAACATTTTAAAACACTTAAAATAGACACATTGTGAGCCTATAGATCGGCTATTTGAACTATTTAAAAATGTTTTTCAAATTTGTAAAGCATGCCAAAGAAGTTTAGAGATAAAGGGTAAAGCATGGACGAAAATAGGGCCCAGATTGTAAATATTACAAAGCAGCATAGTCTTTATTCAGAAACAAGGCCAATTGTTCTGAGCTTCCCTACCGCGAATAAGGGCATCAACCTGAATGAACGAGGAAACGGCTACAATGTGACATCTCAAGCCAAATCCTCAAACCTCATTGGTCGTGGCCTCCTGGATCCTGTCCTTGGCGTCACGGTGGTCGTCCTCAGACTGCAGGCTCACCAGGTCATACCGGTGGTCGCCGTATAATGATCGGGTTGGCTGGAGTCGACGCCGATGTCCCTGCAGTGCTCCAAAGCCCCCTCCCACATCCAGTGTTGCCGTGGTCTTGGGTCGCGCGCCCCCGACGACCCATATCTTTTTTTGAGCCGGGGTCTCGCACCCCCCAAGTTCACACCTCGACAACTGTTTTAACAAAGAAACGAGCCTATTTGCATATCAATAGACCTGTATAGTAGGTGTTGAGCGACGTTCGCGACCCCCCAAACATTGAATCACCACTGCACCACTGCCCACATCTTGTTCTCTTTCACCAGGACCAGGTTGGGGTTAGGGACAGGGTTGTTCCCAACCTGGTTCTCAGACTCAGTGATGATGGAGTTATTGTTAACAAAACAGATGAATGGAAGATGACGGGAGCAATGCAAACTGTGCCACCTGTTCGTGCGAAAGGAAAGGAAGCCACAGTCTGCATGGTTCGGTTCTCCCTTAGCCCAATTTCTGTAGAATGAGTGCTTTCCAGTCCACTTCCAGTAGACATTTTAGGGGGTTTGTGCTGTCCAATCCAGCCAGCTCCAGTGAAAATGTTTTGGTTGTACCGTGTGACAGTGGCTAAGACCATGGACTTTTTGTTACAGCTCTCCTGGGCATCAAGCCAGGGGTGTCAGACCGCCATTCCGAAACACCTCCATTCCGAAACAGGATTAGGGTTAGGGTTAGGGGTAGGGGTAGGGTTAGTTAGGGTAAGGGTAAGGGTTAGGGTTAGGGTTAGGGTTAGAAGTCAATGTTCGGAATGGCGGTGTTTCGGAATGGCGGGGTGTAACCTAAGCCAGGACACCCTTAAGCTCTCATGTAGAACACTGTCCTCTTAGAACATTTACTACTGTACCACAATAGATCTGGTTTCATAAGGGTACAATTCATCATTTCAGGGCTCTGGATTAAGCCCCCATGCTTCCCCCCTCCCCCTTTTTTTCCTTTTTTCTGCCTTTGTATTTGATGTTATGCTTTTGAAACTGATATTATCCTAGATAAAGTACTATGTTCTATCCGTCTGTCTTTCAATGTTATATGAGATACTTAAAGTGTGGTTCCTGTGGAAATAAGCCAAGGCTTTCTAGGATCTCCTTTTAGTTGACCTTGTACCAGTGATTTGTACTGTCATGAAACTGTACTTTTTTCTATTGCAAACTTCTAATAAATTCTTCAATCAATCAATGGAGCATGATATTACATATTAGGTTATTCATTCGTTATTCAGTTGTGTGATAGCAGTCAGATAAAGCACTGAGAATGAAACACATGAGAGGTACAGTTAAGATAGTCCAAAGAACCAAACCAAAGTTGCATGCATAATAAAGTAAAAGTATTTCTTTTTGTATTAAAATCTGCGACGGCCTCTCGCAATGACGTCATACACTGCGGGGCGTGGTTTCGTTAGCTTGCTTAGCTAACAGACAGCGAAAGCAAAACAAACACACAGAGCGACCTCTGTCTGGAAACCACAGCACACCACAAGAACACAGAAAACAGCTGGAATATGGATCTAACGATATTAAACACGTGTAGAATGTGAGCCGACGGTCCAGCTAGACACAAAGCGCTGTTTTCACCATGAATTTGAGAGGACTGTTCCAGGATTTCAACCCCAGGTAAACTAAAAACATCCCCACCACTTAGCTCAGCTAGCAGGTTAGCTCGCCTGCTAGTTTGTTTTAGCCCACACTGTTGGACACGCTGTTTCATTATAACTAATTACAACCCTCTCTATATGGTCGTATAACTCTGTATTGATCCGTCAGTTTGTTAATAGGAGGTGGCGTTACATGTGTCGCTCTGCAGCAACTTCTGCTAACATTTAACTGTTCCCTGGTTAGGCCAGGCTAACACTGCTAACGCTAGCCTGTGTTTGAACTCAGTAGAAACTAGCCTACATTACATGCCACTGCTTTTTCTGTTGTACTTCTGTTGTTTCAACGATGAAATAGCATCTCACAAGCCTTAATGTGCCAGTCTGGGATTGCTTTGTATATGTGAACTATGGCTACATTCACGTGCATTCTGAAAGTTAATTTGTAGGTGGAAAATATGCGGTTTGGATGATTCTTAACCTTTACCTCATCATAAATGGTTATATCTGTTTTACACCAATATTTACAAACATGCAGTATAGAATGAGAAATCTAGATCCATGGCCATAGACGTCATGACATGATAACCTGTCATGTCACGTCTTGTATCAAGCTGAGTTGATCACATCGATGGTGTGGGGGCTAATTCAGTTTGTGCTCTGACCGCTTGGTGTGTTATCCTAACTACAGTATCTATAAACATTCATTTATAGTAGGGCTGTAGTGTATGTTATATCAGTATCGTAATTTAAGAGTTAATGATATCATGATTTGCCTAGCCCCATATAGAACCTCACCTGTCGCTGCATACTGTTGTGGAGCACAACAGTATGCAGCGACGGGTGAGGTTCTATATGGGGCTAGGATTTGCCATTCCACAAGTTTAATAGCAGATGTTGCTGATTTTGTTTTGGGTCACCATATTGATATTGAGCTATTTGTTCACAAATGAATATCATAGCCAATTTCATGTGTTCATATTGCCCAGCCCTAATTTAAAGGAAGAAAGGGTTGCCCTCTGGCAAAATGTTAAATAGCCACGACCTGTTCGTTTTCCTTATCCAAAAGCTGTCCCTCCACATCACCATGGGCTGATAAAATCACTAAACTCATCTCAACGTCATCTCACTGGCAATTTAGAAGCTTCATTAATGCTAAATGGGCCTTCATATGTAACCTTAACCTATGAATGAAGAATGCTCTCCTTGCTGTGTTTTCTTTTCATCACTTTGTCCTGGGCTCTTATCCATTGACATGCTCTTGCCTGTATAGAAAAATAAAATCCCACCTAGGTGTTATTTATGAGTTATTCATTAAGCAAAGCTTGGCCAATGTGACCCTGGGTAGTGGGTTTCCAACAAACTTTGAGCGCTCTTTGCCAAGATATAAGGCCATGCTTCAGAGCCCGAACAAAGCCAGATAGCTCCTTCCAGGAGCACCGCTCAAAAACAAGCTGCTCTTGAATATCCCCATCTGGAGTTCATCTCCGACATGTCTCCTTTCTGACATGTCTCCATTCCAACACTAACCCTATCTCTTACCCTAACCTTAACCTCTATGGAAGTGTTGCCACTCCGACAATAAGAAGTCACTGCCGGAGTGGCGACATGTCGGAATGGAGAGCGCATCTCACCCAACAGACAGCTGATGCTTTTAGTTTACTGTGCTAAAACTGTTCAGGGGATTATTTCTGTAATTTGTGCACTTAAAATTCTCTCTCTCTGCCCCCACCAATCCCCCATCCCACGCACAGTAAGTTCCTGATCTACTCATGCCTGTTGCTGTTCTCCGTGCTGCTGTCCCTGCGGTTGGATGGAGTCATCCAGTGGAGCTACTGGGCAGTGTTCACTCCCATTTGGCTCTGGAAGCTACTGGTCATCATAGGAGCATCAGTAGGCACAGGCGTCTGGGCCCACAACCCCCAGTACAGGTAATGTCACAGTCCACGGCTGGTATTGTAATCTGGACGATTTGATGTTTTGAGTAAGTTGTCTTGTAGAGTTGGGGAACATGCTTGAATCTTTTTTCAGTTGAATGTCTCATTGTGTCCAATGAGATTTTTTTTAAAGGACATGGAGTTTTTTTTACTAGGGATGTCTCTCATGGATAGTTTTGCAATCGATTAGCCAACAAGATTTTTGTTATGATGATGATCCACACATCCAACCTGAGTGAAAATTCATGTACGCACATAATGTACATTTATGAAAATTGTACACATTCATTTAATACATTTAATAATAATGGCATCGTAATATGTGCACTGTGCTGCTCAAATGTGGTACAGAGGCAGCCTACACAGCTTGACCCAACCAACCCGAGCTTATGGCTGCTTATACTAGATTAGTCTACGTATTTTTATAATGCAAGATGTCAACGTGTTCTGGTATCAATCTAGTGAGCAATACCTGTTGAGCGTGAGGTTGTCTGCTGAGAACAACGGCTCCATTGCCATGGCATCAGGCACAGCCAGTCTGAGGAAACGGACAGTGAGATCACAGAGGCCGTTAACTTTCCACCTAATTGGAGTGGTGGAGAAACCTCTCTGAACTGAAGTACAGTAGCACTCCACTTTGTTTACTGGCCCATTTTACTCAGAAATAATGTAGTTATGTTTGAGGAGCAGTTGCATCATGTTCTTTGTGTCCGCATTTCAGATATTTTTTTTTACCTGGCTAATTGAATAACTGTTGACATCTGGTTTTTACCAGTAAAGAAGAAACTGTATTTACCACCTAATGGAAACTGCTTGGCAGGCATGCTGCTCAATTTAAATATTCCTCACTATATTCCTCACTAATTAATTCTACATAGGGAGCTTGTCTCAGCGGGTTGAATTCTTGATGGCCTGCCCTCAGTTTCCTGTCTTTATTTTCCTCTATCATATGTAAACAAAGTAAGATCCTACCTATTTATTGATTATTTATTGATTATTAACACAGTTTTATAGATTGACTGTGTATATGTCTTCCCTTTCAGGGCTGAGGGAGAGACATGTGTGGAGTTCAAGGCCATGCTGATTGCGGTGGGTCTCCATGTTCTGCTGCTGATGTTCGAGGTGCTGGTGTGTGACCGCGTGGCGAGGGGAAACTACTTTTGGCTGCTGGTCTTCATGCCGCTGTTCTTTGTGTCGCCCGTTTCCGTGGCCGCCTGCGTGTGGGGGTTCAGACACGACCGCTCACTGGAGGTAAAGGAAACGGATCAGGGAAAGAAACGTGCCCAACTATGCTTTTTGTAGTAAGAAGTAGTACATAGTGGTTCGTCATTTGAACCCTAGCACCCAGCCGATCTTGTAGATTACTAAGCATAGAAGATTTAAGTGGTTAACTGTCCGATAGGTTGTATAATTATGTCTCTCTGCTTTTGTTGGTTCTCTCACAGCTGGAGGTACTGTGTTCTGTGAATATTCTACAGTTCATCTTCATCGCTCTCAGGCTGGATAGGATCATCCACTGGCCCTGGCTGGTGAGACATGCACACATACACTCTATAGATTTAGATTTGGTGTCCTGTCTCTTGATGTATATTGAGCAAGCCTGATCATTCGTTCACACTGAAAAAAATTATAGACTTACCTGGGCATGGCAGACCATACACCAGCGACATACAGAATTCTGTCCTGAATTGTCTGTTTGTAACCGTGGTAACACAACATATAAGAGAAACCACAAATGTCCATAAGTTTGTTTATGGCGTGGTTCTGTGCTGGACCAGTCAGCTCCAGATGTCTGTGCACACTGCCAGTAGGCCACAGAAGTACCTCCACTCATGTTTTCACACATCGTCAATGTTGGACAGACCTTGTACACCTTGTATCTGCATATGTTTTAAACATTTGATGATGTTTTTTTTTCATAGATTAATGCCATTCTTGTCGTACAATAGTGATTCCCAAAAGTAGCGAAAATAGTACTACAAGCTTCTACTAAAACGCGCCACACCGAGCTCAGATCAGCTATTGTCGCTATTTTTAAAAAATATTGAAAATTAAAGTGGTGTGTTTGTTGTTTGTGAGCTTGTGACTAAAGTATAACTACAGTGGATCTTAGATTTTTCAGTTTGTTTTTCATTTCCTGGAAAGTAACAATGTTTTTATAAGGTTTCCGCCCCACCGACAATATATGTTACACTTTTTTGTAATATCGTGTGTGTGTGTGTGTTTGTGCGTGCGTGCGTCTCTCCACAGGTGGTGTGCGTCCCGCTGTGGATACTGATGTCTTTCCTGTGCCTGGTTGTCCTCTACTACATCATATGGTCCGTCCTCTTCCTCCGCTCTATTGACATCATCGCAGAGCAGCGCCGCACCCACATCACCATGGCCATCAGCTGGATGACCATTGTTGTCCCCCTGCTCACCTTTGAAGTAAGTCCTGACTCATCCCTGTAGGGTTGAAGTAAGTCCTGACTCATCCCTGTAGGGTTGAAGTAAGTCCTGACTCATCCCTGTAGGGTTGAAGTAAGTCCTGACTCATCCCTGTAGGGTTGAAGTAAGTCCTGACTCATCCCTGTAGGGGCCAAACCAGTTAGCCATTTTAACCAGTCTTTCAACCTGGCATCCCAACCTGATTTCCAAACAGAGAATCGGGACCCGATTGTGGTTCACCGGCCAATAGATATCTTCAAGCTCACGTCCGAATAAGCAAAAAATAATAAGTAGGAGGACAAGCTCAACACATCGTGTGGCTTCACAACTGTAAGCAACATTTTTCTACTTAAGTCTTTATTAAATTCATACAATTTAATTTCATTTATGTTGCGTTTAATCTGTTTAAATAGACCAAATAAAAATAAATCCTGCTAGGAACATCTCCAAGCTGAAATTATTATATACTAAAAATGATTCTATATGGCTGTTGTACACTTTGGATATAGCAGACCTGCCAACCTGTACGCATTTTGCGTATTGAGCACGCATTTTAGGTCTCTGTACGCAGGTACGCAAACTCCTCTAACGGCTACGCATTTTTGGTTCGGGGGATGGTAACCGATGGTAACACATAAAACATTCTGCGTTGTGTTGTGTCTCAAAGTGAGGCCAACATTTTTGCTCCATGCCGTGTAGTTCTCCCAGGCACCACATGAATGGTGTGTGAATGGGGTGCATGGCGCTGCGGAGCACTAGAACGGAAGCGATGCTCATTTTGTCGGTAGAAGAAGAATTTAACCGAATGGCCGCGGACGGAGTTTGTTTTGTTTTGGTCATAGACGAGTTATAAGAAGAAGGTTTTGGTTTAGTTTCAGCATGCACACATCTCACAGCGACGCGTTATCGCTCGGATTTCACATAGCGGCGATATTAATCAGATTAATTTATAAAGAAGATACTACGGAGAATGGCTGTGGTGTGCTGCCAACGAGTCTTAACAGGTAGGCTAATAATAAACTTTTAAAACCCTCCTCTGAGGTGAATTCACATGTCATAGCAGCCACGAGGGTGAGAATTGGTGAAATCTCGTACTATGCCTAACCTAAACCTATCTTGCGACGCTGGTGAAACAAAACAACGAGCGGCTGCGGTCCGCCTGGAGCTGTGGTGTTGTGTATGAAGCCCGTGTTGTAATTCGTCATACGACGGTGTTGCAGCGAGCAACCAGTCAAAACGTGTGACCCAGGGCTTAGTACAATGAACTGAAGCATACATTGGCCATGATTGGATAACATACTGGGCTGCCTGTTCCACTTTATCTCTAAATGAGTATGAATGAATGAATTAGGCCCATGTGTATTGTCAAACACATTAACAGTGAACAAATTATTTATCACCTTTGAATATATGAAGACATTAATGGTCTATCAACAATGAGTAGCCTGCAGCCTATATGAATGAATATACAGACTAGGCTGTATGTGATCTATACACAATGTAGGCCTATATATCAATTAATGAATGCAATAGAAACCTACATGAGTTGAATACCTTCAACTTCATGCAAATCATGCACAGAAATATGGTTTTATTTAGGCTGCTCAATTAACAAAGACACAGGTTTATGTAAATAGCCTACAATGAAAAGCTATTTTGCAATTTGAATAACAGGATTATATTGATGTATGTTCATTCCTGAAGTCACTGGTGACTGTTTTGCGAGTCTATTGTTAACTAACTCTGAGCAAGTGCAGTTAGTATATTGTATTAAAGATTTGTCAACAATATTGCCAAAGCAACATTACTGTATTGCCTGGTAATACTAGCCTACTTTTTCTCCAGACCAAATGGCATTTTTATTTAAAAGGTTGTTCTAACATCTTGCCTCCTCCTATTAGTGTAAGTCAAGACATGCAATGTGCTACATTTCTGGTGTGAAATTTTGTTAACATAACTGTAAAGGTCCCACCCAAAAAGGTGCATGGAACCCCCCAAAATATACGCTGTTTTGTGCGGGAAAACAACAAAAATTGCACCGCGGGCGCTGCGGGTGCCGCGCGGGCACAAAGTGCCCGCGCATGAGTACTCAAAAACATTTGCCAGGGTTGGCAGGTCTGATATAGGAGTATGGCAGACACACAGGCTTTTGTATCTCCTATTCATATATTTGTGGTCAGCAGAGATACTATGCGCTCAGAGAGGGAGGCGGCAGCGACAACAATGGCATCTCTCCAGTGCCACCAGGGAAAGAGATCAGAGATAAGAGAACAGACAATGGACAGACTGGTAAAGGCTTATGTCAGTCCTGAGCTTATGGCTTGTAAAAGTCCAAGCAATCAAAATAGATGAGCTGAGGTCAATGATTAGTGTGAGCACGTATTGAGATATTGTAATCTTCTCTAAAACATGAGAAAACTTGAAACTTCTACCGAGGTCTACTGTGAAACCACTCGATGCAGAACAGTTCTGTGTTTTTGTGTGGAGACTGTGGACTGGACAGATCGGTGGAGAAAAACCAATACAATCCAGAGTGTATTTTTGTTGCTTTGTGACAGAAATAACTGGTGAAATCCACGGGAGATCTGTAGTTCTCAAGGGTTAGGTTTGCATTCGGCCGATATAGAGTACCATTTGCTCATACCACCCGAAGTAATTGGGCTCAGACACATGCGTGGCGTTGGTGCACGACGGAGGCAACAGACAACCAACACCAGAGCGCATGTATAGATAACAAATACAGATGTGCATGCCTTAATGCACATATTATTGATCTGATACCAAATTCCCCAATTCTGAACATCCTGCTACATATGCCCCAATGCTGCTGGGGGTTATTTGCTGCTAAAGATCCGTTTACCAAAGGCTTTACAGTGTGGGTCTTGCATCTACTTTAGGTTCAAACCTTATTTATTTTTGGGGGATTTTACTTATCTTATTTTTCTTGTTATTTAATAAAATTAATTATTATGCATATTATTCTTTTGTATACTGTGGTGCCATTGTTGCACCAACCTTTCACTGCTTGTACCTATAAGATTGAGTTGCAAATAAAGCCATCTTCATAAAACTCATATCTCCTGCAGATCCTTCTGGTGCACAAGTTGGACGGCCACAACAGTCTGAGTTATGTGTGTGTGTTCGTTCCTCTCTGGCTGTCGCTGCTCACACTGATGGCGACCACCTTCGGACAGAAAGGAGGGAACCACTGTGAGTATTGTCCTGCTTTTACACAATGTGTAAATAACAATGTACTGTATAAATGATTAAGCCTTACTGCTTATTCTATAAATCCTGATGCTTGTACTATGAATTCATTTTCCCACTGCTTTACTGCTACCAGAGTAATAGAAACCTTCCTACGAATTCTCCCTTTCCCCCAGGGTGGTTCGGCATCCGCAAGGACTTCTGCCACTTCCTGTTGGAGCTCCTCCCCTTCCTACGCGAGTACGGCAATGTGTCCTACGACCTCCAGCGCAGCGACGACCCCGAGGCGGCCGAAGATCTGCCAGTACCCGAACCGCCGCCAAAGGTCGCCCCTATGTTTCACAAGAAGACGGGAGTGGTAATCACACAGAGCCCAGGAAAGTACTTTGTCCCGCCCCCAAAACTGTGCATCGACATGCCTGACTAAGCTGCTGTGTGGCAGCTGACATTTAGGAGAACACTGTACTGACTTGGGCTCATAATTGGAGCCAACATATAGGGGATTTAACCACTTGAACCCTAGTGTGCCTATTCTGGGCATGTCATAATAAGACAGCATTGGGTGAAAATAGCTGATCTACAAGCTTACAATGCATGGCGCTGTGAGCTTGTATTATCGGCTATTTTCACTGAAGAGGTATGGTGGAGCGGGGGGAAAGGAGTGGGCCATGGATAGGACCCGAAGGAACCCCGCTCAATTAAGTATATATAGGGTTTAAGTGGTTAAGCAAGGGTTTGGTTTCTCCTGACTATTTTGTGGTTGACTTCTTGGGCTCTCCAGGAAAGTTAAAACTCTTGAAATGCGTGACTCGGGGGAAATGTATTGGAGCAAAATGGCAGAGCCCTTTACAGTGGCTTAACAGACTGTTATCGATGTAATCAAGTAGCCTTGCAAAAACTGCATTGAATGGCGTCATGTCTGACTTCTGTGATATTTTCAAGGCTGAATGACAAAGCTGGATCTACACAAACCTTGCTGACAAGTGGACCTGGAGAGACGGAGGAGCTCTGCGTTGGGTTCTGGGGACCTCACCTTGATACTCGGCATGGTTTCTGATGGGGACCATCCAATTGGATGTTTTTATTTTTCATTATCAGTTTACACATGTTGTTACTACTCTCAACGTTGACCATTTTAGATGGGAGAAAACAAGGGGTGACAGTAGAACTCTAATGGCACTTTCTTTGCCTTTCCCAGGAGAGGATGGGCTGTGTTTATAATTGTAAATAATTCAAGAAGTGGGCCAGATAGGGACCAGAGTGCAGACTGACATATTTTTTAGACGTTCTCTGTTACAGGTGTTTGGTTTATTGCATCTGAACAATTGGCAATCGTGCAGTGTCAGTTATTTTCACAACAAATGTCAAATTGTTGTTTTTCTTTTTAAATACTTGCCTGTGATTTTCTCTAAACTTGACTTGATTTGACCTCGGTGACAAACCACATCCATCTGCTGAAATCAACAGTAAAACAAATACTAATTGACCAATGGAAAGCAAATAAGACTGCTGTAGTTTCCAGGGGGTCCGCGGTCTCATCCCAAACTAAAACTTCACTGATCACTCATTTGTCTGTTCTTTCAAGTAATGATCAACATTCAAGTTCTCAGATATTATTTTAAGTACATAATTATTATGTCCTTTTTTTTCCCCCATAATTGCAGCAGTTTGGTCGACATCCTTTCATTTTTGTTCAAGCCAACACCTAAATTTCCATTTATGACATATCTCAGGGACCTGTTTTCCAGTAAATTGGTCTCAGGCCAGGAAGCAAACAATTTTTTTGGGGAAAAGCACATTTCCAAACAATGGCTGGTGTCCATACATTGATGTTTTGTTTTGTTATATTAGCATGAGTGGTCACATTGTCAATCTAACCCAAAACCCTGGCAGTGCTAGTGTTGTGTACCACCCATTCATTAACCAAGGACCACATCATATGGGTAAAGGTGGTTGCACACTGCACTGCGTGTTTTCGTTGCGTTTTGGAAATCCGAAAGCCGTAGGCCAGGGAGAGAGAGGAAAGAGAGAGAGCGCAAGTGGACTCGGGAAAAATCGACCCTGGTCCGAAAATAAATACGAAACGGGCGGCAGTGTGCAAACATGATTGACATAACGTGAGGTTGATTTTTGAGCGGTGGTCACACCGTCTCCTATACGTGGCCGTGTGTGTGTCCGTCCGGCCGTCCGTGTCTGTATGTAGCCTCAAGCCTGCAGTACCTTTTCTGACCACACATGTTAAGGGAGGGGCGCTGTTGTTCTCTCTCACACACACACACACACACACACACACACACACACACACAGAGGGCACACACAAACAGGGGGCACACACACACACACACGTATTTGACCCATAAGTACTGCAACCCCCGCTGCACCCACCCAGTAGTGCTGTTGCACAGCCTCCACGACCACCGCTCAGTTCACACGGGTGTGATTTTTTTATTCACGCACTCCGAAATTCACTCCGATATTCGGCCCGAAAAACGCAGCAGTGTGCAAAGACCTTAAGAGACATGGTTATGAATGAGTTAGATCTTATGGGTAAGGGACAGGGTTATGAATGGTGTACTTATGAGTAAGGGAGAGAGTTGGGGGCGATGCTTAGCACAGTACAATGGAAGTGTGCACACGTATACTGTAAAAAGTATTTAAAGCATCACCTTGGAAAATCCACTCTACATTCATGCTCAATAGCTTACTGCAATGTTGTGACAAATAAGCGCTGACTGACTCCCAGTATTGACTGCTGTTACTGGTTTAGACAACTTCCTAAGGTTACTTTATGGTGCTGTGGGGAAGAAAATACAATCTTTAGGCCATTCAAATGCATTAGATTATTCAAAGTCAAATGCTAGGTAATAAAACCTACCTACTCTCCACAATTGTTTAAGTGCTGAAATTCTTCCCACAGGGAAGACATTTTCTTTTTGTTGTGTGCATATTTTCTATTTAGAAACGAGTATGCACCTCTGTGAGTTTATATTTTTTCATTTGATGCTTGACAATGCGAAGAGTTGTACAGAGATGTGTGGAAATGCTACATGCTGTTTATTATATGGTGTATGTAAACATGATTGCATCCTTTTTATTCCGTCATATACTTCTGACTACATTATGTTTTGCTGTATAAAAGGTACAGGGGGGTGAAGCAATGTGCTAACTCTTCTGCCACATCCATTCTATTAGAGTTAGCCACGCTAGCCCAGATTCCTGTCAATGTTAGGCCCAGGAGTGTGGTATCAACGGACACAGATGCAATAAATCATATTGGAAGAATCAGAATTGTTCTGTCTCTACTTTGTCAACATTTAAACACTGAGTCAACATGGAGGGAAAATGGCAAGGCATGGTATTTAAGTCTCTGACTTGATTAGATATTAATGGTGACTGAAGTGCATAAAAGTGCATGTTTGTGTCCAATACATGTGGTTGTCTGGATATGATGTAATACAAAGACATTACCAGGGCATTACTGAAAAGACCATGAATTTAAGAAATGGTAGAATGATACAGTTGTGCTTGAAATTATTCAACCCCTTCTGACAAATTTGTTCATTAGTGTAGCCACTGTTCCTTTAACTTAGAACGCGTGAACTATGCTCAAAACTGTACTTTTTGGAACATTCACTGTCTTTGCAATTGTTTTATATCCTTTTTTGTACAAAGCAATAATCTCTTCTCGGAACTTCTGACCATTCCTTAGACTTAGCCATGTTTCTAACTGCTCTAATCACAGTCAACACTCAGGCCAGATTGCACATCAGATGCAACTATTTAAGCCCTTGATTAGTCGATTGCACTTGATTACAGATGTTTTCAGGTGTAATTAAGAGTTGAATAATTGAAAGTGAAAGTGGCTTTGAAAGTGGCATTTAGCATTGAATTTGAAAAAAAAAAGAATGTTACTTTTGTTAAGCTATTTACATTGTTCTGTCATGATTTATTTATTTCATTCAGTTGTCAGTTTGTGAATTTAGCCAATAAACCAGGTTTGCAGAGGGGGGTTGAATAATTTTGAGCACAACCATATAATTAGAAGTGTATTCTGTTCTCTTGATGTATTTTATACATGTATGCCATTGACATAACGTACATAACATGACATACATACATACACATGATTGTTATTGACTACCATACAGTGTATATATACCATATATTTGCAGCCTACAGTTTAATATCTAGTACTAAGCAGTAGTAGGGTTTCACTTCGGACATAGTGAAGCTATTTTGGCATACAAAATCATACATTAGTATGTGATTTCGGACGGGCCCCTGAATTTAGTATGCAGCACACATAGGATTTAGTATTTAGTAGCTACTAAGCAACATGTATACATGTTTGAAGTGGAAAACGACATGAACAACATTTTGAAAGTGGAAAGTAGACCTAACATTTTGGAAGTGAAACACAACATCACATTTGCTAGTGGAATGCATATTAAGTGCTTTTACTTTTGGTGCTTGAGTAGGCTATATAAACAAAAGCTCTGTGTATGATTATACAATGTCAAAATATAAGATTAATAATCATCTAAGTGTTATTAATTTGCCATGGCCTGTGGGCTGGATTTTGTCACCTCACTGTAAAGGCTACCTATTTTTGGCTTCATCACCACATATTTAGATAGAGAGTCTACAGATTGGGAAAAGCCATCTAAAAATATACATTCCAATCAAAAATCCACAATTCAACATTGCACAATTATGACGTCTTGGTCTTGTTCAAAGTCATCCATACATAATGTCCAATTATATTGTCCATGTCACAAAAAGAGCTGCTGTTGCGAAAAGACGTTGAAACGACGTCCATACAACGTTGATCCCACCAACCCCGGTCCGCATCGCCATTCCGTAAATAAAGTACGATAAACGCCGGCTGCTGCAAGACGTTGAAACAACGTCCATACGACGCCCTGCCATTTCGTAAATAAGGTACGATAAACGCCGGTTGTTGCAAGACGTTGAAACGACGTCCATACGACGCCCTTCCATTTCGTAAATAAGGTACGATAAACGCCAGCTGCTGCAAGACGCTGAAACGACGTCCATACAACGTCCTGTGCACAGTATCACTCAAATTGAAATCTGTTTCAAATTTGTTGAATAGGCCTACTGAAAATTAATGAAGGTAGAATACATTCCTAAAATAAATCAATGATATGATTGCAAATATGTCCACATTACAACTCAAAATAGCTTTTTTTAAACATGTCATAAACACGTTATTTATGATCCATGTGAAAGGGGAAAACTAAATCGCTGTTGCACACTAGTATGGTCTCATGTTGTAGCCATGACACCTGCTGGCAGAGAGCTGCATTATCTGCCCCAGCCAGCATATATTACATGTACAATTCAGGCATTTAGCATTGATTGATTGATTGAAGAATTTATTAGAAGTTTGCAATAGAAAAAAGTACAGTTTCATGACAGTACAAATCACTGGTACAAGGTCAACTAAAAGGAGATCCTAGAATTTATTTTCCACAGGAACCACACTTTAAGTATCTCATATAACATTGAAAGACAGACGGATAGAACATAGTACTTTATCTAGGATAATATCAGTTTCAAAAGCATAACATCAAATACAAAGGCAGAAAAAAGAAAAGGGGGGAGCACGGGGGCTCTATTTACAAGTCACGGGTAGCAGCTGTCTGAAGGTGACTTTTCATACCAATTTTGAAGGAGGCTAGGGATTTGCTCTCCTTTAAGGCTTGTGGAAGGGCGTTCCACATGTTGATGGTATAGCAGGAGAACGAGTTAGAGCCTTGTTTAGTGTTAAATCTACGTTGATGATGATTAGTGGAGCAGCACCCACTTTTCAGACTATAACCATGCGTTCAGCACATAATAAGAATAATCTTATTTTACAGCCATTTTGTTTATGTGCTTTACAGTAAATCTTGAAATATTCATGTTTTAGGTACTAAGACAACTCTGTTACTAAAACATCTCTCTCTCCTCCAACAGCTATGGCTAGCAGGGCGATATCAGAGGATAGATTTCTCTGCTCTATCTGTCTGGATCTCTTCAGTCAGCCTGTAACTATTCCATGTGGACACAGCTTCTGCAAAGCCTGCGTCACAAAGTACTGGGACAGCATTGACCTCTGTCACTGTCCCATGTGTAAAAATGTGTTTGATCAGAGACCAGATCTCTGCGTCAGTACGCTGATCTCTGAGCTGGCTGCTCATTTCAAGAAGTCTAACCTAGATGTTCCCATTCCCATCCCAGAGGAAGTGCCCTGTGATGTCTGCTCTGACACTAAGATTAAATCCCTGAAGAGCTGCCTGTCATGTGCAGCCTCTTATTGTGAGATGCATCTGGAGCCTCATCACAGAGTTGCAACCTTGAAGACGCACAAGTTAGTCGACCCTGTAAAACTCGAGGACAGGTTGTGTAAAGAGCACGCCAAGATGCTGGAGCTCTTCTGTAGAAGAGACCAAAAGTACATTTGTATCACATGTTTGAAGACAGATCATAAAGATCACAACACAGTCCTGATAGAGGTAGAGTACAAAGAGAAGCAACCACAGCTAGAAAAGAAAAAGGCTGAGCTAGTGAAAATGATCCAGGAGCGACAGGAAAAGATTCAGCAGTTCAAAATCACAGTAGAGCAGAATAATGTAATGGCAGAGAATGAAAAAGCTGACACTGTTCAGGCCTGCTCTGCTATGGTGTCTTCCATTAAGAGAACACAGGCTGAGCTCATCGAGGTGATTGAGTTGAAGACCAGATCGGCAAAACGCGAAGCTGAGGGCCTCATCAAAAAGATGGAGGAAGAAGTCACTGAGCTCCAGAGGAAAAGCATTGAGCTGGAGCAACTCTCACACACTGAGGACCACCTATACGTTCTCCAGAGTTTTCCGTCCCCTGACACCTTCACGCACCTGAGCAAGTTGAGTGAGGTTAAGCTGTCCTGTGATGTGAACGTGAAGAATATACGGACAGCTATCGCTGAGCTGCAGAAGACACTGGATGGAGAAATGGAGAAGCTCCCTGAAGTCATGCTGAAGAAGATTCAGGAGCAGCATGCAGTTGATGTGACTCTGGACCCTGACACAGCGCATCCCAATCTCATCCTGTCATTGGACTTGAAACAAGTGAAATATGGAAATGAGAAAAAGATTCTTCCTGACAAGTCAGTGAGATTTGACACAATTCCTGTGCTGGCAAAAACAGGCTTTTCTTCAGGGAAAGCTTATTATGAGGTTCAGCTTAAAGGGAAGACTGCATGGACCATCGGGGTGGTTGATCAGTCCACCAACAGAAAAACAAAATATATCAGTTCACTTAAGATGTTGCAGGTGGTCAATGGAGGAAACTACTCAGCGAGGCATGAATGTATGACACCCGGCTCTATAAAATGAGATGTCCAGAAGATTGGTCTGTTTGTAGATTATGAGGGGAAGCGGGTCTCCTTTTACGATGTTGAAACCAGGGCTCTTCTCTACTACAGCACTTGCACCATGTTTAAGGAAAGCATCCCAATTTTCTCCCCGCTTATTCCTGATGGTGACGAAAATGCTGCTTCTCTGAACATCTCTCCTGTTAAGCAAAAATGAAAACACTTTCTGTATCACTGTCACTCCTGGGGTTCCAGACCGGTGGTTGATATCTAATTACAAAACGAAGTGTGTGAAAGAGGCTGGCAGCGCCAGGCTAGGGAATTTCCCCTTTTAATTGCAGAAAGAAAAAACAATTGTGTTGATTTTCACAGAAAAAGTATTATATTATATTCAATATAGTAAACTGCCTAAATACTAATCAGACAGAACTGTGTTGAAGTTCTGCAATGTGTTGATTTCCTTTATTTTTTTTGTGATGTGAAATTGTTTTGAAATTGCCGACTTCTAGTCAGCTCTATATACTGTAATGCTAGTGGCCTTAGGGACACAACCCTAGTGTGAAAAACACTGTGGGGGTTGAGTTACATTAATGCATGACGGTGATTAAGATGGTTATTTTGATTATGGCAGTAATTACAAGATGAGGACAAGAGGGAGGAAGTAATATGGTCAAATGTTCATTTGAAACTAAAATAAAATCCATGTTGATATACAAATATGAACGCTGGTCTTTGACTTTCACTGTGACAATATCAGCATATATTATTTACCAAGTACCCTCCCCAGGCGATCAAACTTGAATTTATGCCAACTCACATCATTCGACTAGATGTGCCCTACAAAGCCTAGATAAAGGACAGTCTATTATTCACTTCAGTTCCAAGGAATAGAGTAGTCAGCGTAAGAACTGCAAACACACAAACACACACACATCTGACACGCAGGAGCTTGTTAAAAGTATCATTTAGTTTCACAATATACAAAAACCAACACGTTCAGTATTACAGTAGTACATTAACTAGTAGGACATAGTGCAACATTGTATTGTATTTCACAGTCAGCTATTACTTACACTGATCAACCACTAGAGGGAGACAAAGTTAATATAATTCTGTACAGTGATACAATTTACCATACAGTTAATACACTAGGAATTACAATGATGCCCACAACATACTGGAGGTATTTCTATTTGATGTATGGGACAATGCTAAGGACACACTGCCTGTTGGACAACTAACTGAAAGAGAAAATCAAAAAGAAAGTAAGAGTTGTTCCTAATTACCTTTTGCATTGAGGGAATTCAAATTAAATACTTCCCATCTGAATTAATATTTAAGTTATTTGCATCATCATCAATTATCAATGTCTATGATTTATGTGATATTACATTTCTCCTATAAGAACTGAACAAATAAAACAAAATAAAAATCCCACACCAAAGCACTCAGCCCTCATATCTCCATTCAGATAGGTTTTCTTTTCCTTCCCCCAATTAAACCTCATCTGACTTATAGAAGCAGAACAAAGCTCAACAAAAGAAAAGAGGATGGCTAATAAAAATAAGGTGGAGTAAGAATAAGAAAAAGAGGGGAGGGTAGGAACAAAGAGTCAATGGAACGAGAGAGGTGGTGAGTGGAGAAAAGAGTACCAGTAGTAGTATTAGTAGTGTTAGTGTTGTTACTAAATGAGTAGCAGTAATACTAGTAGAAGTAGTATTAATAGTAGTAGTACTAGTAGTAATATCAAGTAGAAACGGGTGAATTAACTCCCATATCGCCGCTGTCGGATAGAAACCTTGCATGTCCAAAACAGTTACTTTTCAGGAAATGGAAGAAAGAACCTGGCTTCCAATGGATACAATGTAGTTATTTAGTCACAGGCTCTTGCAAATATCTTTCATTGGTTCCATTTTCAGACATGTCGCCGAGGTGACAATCTTTTTTAGGAGGAATCATTTTGATAAAATCCAGACTTAACCACTTTCACGTTAAAAGCTTTAAAAATGTGTGTTGTGTGACATGGTAGTATGACGACAAACAAAAAACAGTTGAAAATATGGCACTGTCAGGTTTAAACCTGACAGTGTCTCTCAGGCAATCATCCAGCCTCTTCTTCAGTTTCAGCACATCGACCTGCTGTATGCGAGGGCTGTATAACTCACAGCAGACCTCCACACCTTGGCCATCAATGATATTCCTAAGAACAAATGTGGCTCTCAAATGATTCATGTCATTTGGTCCCTGGTGTTTACTGGGATTACTGGGGACCAGGCAAGATCAAATCAAACCCAGAAAAGTAACTAAATCCTTCTTGTAAATAAGGAATGGAGGTGTTTGGTTCTAAAATGACATACAGACACAACACATAAAGACAATCTTTCTATGAGGATTGAGTCCAACATTTAGTAAAAATAGAAGTTAATGTATCTGCTAACAGTTAAAAGGTTTAACGTTATGTCATGATCAATCATATTGTATTGTACACTGGTAAAAAGGTTGATAATTTGTTTTGGAAGCAAAGTCTTCATGTGTGCATTTAAGGTCTACTATGTATTAGAATAAATTACCTTGGATAGAACTCATTTTGGAACTAAACTCGGACCCACAGCAATTTAAAGTGACACAGTAGAAAACCAAACAAGAACATGTGTTCACCGGTTTTCGACAGAACTATAGGATTAGGTGAGAGGTCAGGGCCAAGTTTCGATTCTGTAAGAAGCGCATCCTTCCCAGTTTCATTCTAATGTCTCCTCATAGCTGCTCAAGTTTGTTAATGGGGCATGAAACCCTGAGTTCATTTTGTCATTTGTTGTTAAATAGTTAAAGCTCTGCCTTCTAATAATTGCTAGTGTTTGTTCAGTAAGAGGGGTCTCCCTGTCTCTCAGAAAAAAAATAAAAAGAAATTTTTTAAAACATTAAGAATGTAGGTTGAACACACTGATCATATCCATAAGGTTTCTCTCCAATGTGAATTCTCTGGTGAATTTAAAGTTGGACATTATTGTTAATTATTGTCCACACTGGCCACAGCAGCGGCTTATTGATTTAGCCTCTTAGTTCATTTACAGCCGATAGGACCGGAAAGTCCCACGGAAGATGCAACATGAGGTCTTGATGGACAATTACATTCAACCAGGAGAGAGTACACATTCATCAGCTTAAAATGTATAGTGTTCCAGTTTGTCTGCTCACATCTTTAGTGTCCTCACTTCCAGTTTCACTTGTCTATTCTGCATCCTGCGTGAGTTCTCTCTCCTGATTGGATAATATTTGTATCCCGACCCTAAAATAAATGTTCTGTTGTACTAAATAAAGAACTGGAGAGATGCCCGTTACTGAACAAACACACTATAGCAAAGATTACTATCAGAAGTATCCGTTTTTGCACCTTTAAAATACAGGAAAACAAACTAGAAAATCAACCTAGGGTTTCATTCACTTTTAACGAAGTTAATATAGTTCCTCTCTTCTCCTCTCTCCCTCATCACTCCCTCGGTTCATCTGCCCCCATTTCATATTAACCTCTTCCCTTCTCTACTTTTCCATATTTCTCTTTCACCTCTCTATTCTTCCATCTTTCCTCCTATCCCTCCCTACTCCTATGTCAGTCATTATAAACCTCATAAATTTCAAGGACCCCCAGTTTGATATGCATTAGTCCACAGAATCTAACTTCATCCTTATTTCTTTCTTTTTTTAATCTCTGGGACCCCAATCCGCATTTTTAATTTAACCACCGAGTGTACACAAATAGAACATTTGGATGCATTTCTACACTCTCAAGAGTCACAGACCTGTAAGGGTCCATTTGGTCCCTAAATATCAATCATTTAGTCTGGATCCCCCTCAAGCAGTGCTCTATGTCAGTGTTTCTCAAAGTGGATTCCAGGGACTCTGTGGGTTCCTTTAGGGGGATCTAATGGACCCATACAAGTCTGTAACTCTGACTGTGTACAAATGGAACCAAATGGACCCTAACAGGTCCATTTGGTTCCTTTTGTACACGGTCAGAGTTAAGGGGACACCTTGACATTTTATAGTTGAGAAGCAGTGCTCTATGTGATGTTGGATATGGGGTCACTGATCTTCAGACAGGTCCAGTGGAGGGTCCTGGCCAGGACGAAGAGAGACAGTAAGACCAGTAACACCCAGGAGACGTAGATCCCTTTGGACTGCTGGGCGGGTCTCCATGTACCAGCCTGAGAGAGAGAAAGAGAGAGACACACACGCACACACACAAGATATGATGAAACAAAGTCTACACAGGCTGAGATAGCAACTGTTATAAATCACCACACACCCTGCATGCAAGAGACACAGAAAGACATAAACATACACAGTATTCAGTAAATCAGTGTACACAGCACACACACACACATACCATGAGTCCTGCAGCAGAGGCAGCGATAACAATGAATAGCAGGAAGCACAGCAAGCTCCTCCTCCTGGGGTACCGCCGGCCAATGGAAGAGCTTGAAATCGAAAACCAGGAAGTGAGATGCATTTAAGGCAGGGATGTCAAACTCAAATACACAGAGGGCCAAAATAAAATAAATTGTACAAATTAAATATATGATTTAAGGTGTGAATGCTACGGATCAGCTTTCTTTCTCACACATTCAACACATTCACAGACACACATGGATACACAAAAAGATACTCACACTTTGCGGCAGTGCGGACACCTTGCTAGGGTTCGGTCTGAGAACTCTGTCCACTGAGGTGAATGCAGGAAAGAGCATGACATCAGATTAACATGGAATGGATACACACATCCAGTGTAGACAGAGAATAAGGTTCATTTACCTTCAGTGATAACATGATTACGTTAGCAATTTACAAGTGGCATTTACTCTGTGTGAGTGTGTGTAAGCGTGTTTTATACCAGGAATGTATTGGAGCAGTGACCACAGAGGACCCTGATTCCAACAGGTTGTTGTTGTGGCTCGGGGCTTTCTCTCCCTATGTGAACTGGTCCCAGGTTGATGATGCGTTTGCTATGAGATGAGAAACACAGTACACAGAGGTCTGGAATGGGATCACTTTCTGCAGATTTCCTCAAACCTTCAATCCTTGTGACAAACACTCTCTATGTCTCTCTCTCTCTCTCTCTCTCTCTCTTCTTTGTTGCATTCTCTTAGATAGTGGATAGATTGGTGACTGATGTTTGTGTGTGAGTTGTATGTTTTGTGTTCATGTGTGTTGAAGATCACTTCGTCTCTTGTCGGGTGTAAACCTCATACTCATTACTTTTCAACTAGCAGATCGGCAAGCTTGAGGATCTGCTACTTTTGTGTGATGCTGTAGTATGATCTGTCTCTCTCTCTGTCTTACCAGTATGGTCGAGGACACGCAATGCGTTGTGAGGTGACCTTGCAGATCAGTAGACAGTTACAGGGACAGCGAACATACTTCTTCCCCACTGGAGCGTTCTTTATGGGCTGCACACACGCACACGCACACACACACACACACACACACACACACACACACACACACACACACACACACACACAAACACAAAGATTATTTGGGATCCGATTGCTTTATCAATCAGTAATAAACTAAATTTATTATTCAATTACAGTAATTCCTTTTCTGCCAATAGCACCGCTGGGCTGGTAACACTGGAGAATGTGTGTGTGCGTGTATTTTTGTTTGTCCTTGTCACCGTGTCTGCACACTGTGCACAGATGCACAATAGGACATCTGTGGTTGTTAGGGTGTGTGGGCCCGGGCAGTCAGCAGCAAGCAGCAGAAATCCCAACACATAGGGTGCCCAGGATTATGCAACCCGCCATTTTAGAGTCTTTTGAAGGGCTGGCAAAAAATTCGAGTAAATGTAAACCGAGTATGTCCTGTTTATTTTCACGATAGTATTTTCTTTCAGTCAGGACAGTTTTCTAACAATCGCGGGCCACAGTGCTTTTGCGTTGTGGTTCAGCACTGCTGAACTGTCACCCGGCAGTGATTGGCACTAACCAACGGGACAGACCTAAACGCCCGGAAGACCGGCAATTTGATGACACTTCCATCAGCTGCGCAAAGTTCAAAGGAACAGCAAAGTGGCTACTATCGGCGTTATTCCGAGCCAAACGTCGCTAGATGTGTGACCGCGCCCTCTGTGTGTGTTTGTGCACACGTGCATATCTCCTGCTCACCGTAGCTTCGTTGCAGACGCTACATTTGACCACATGCTGGTGAGTCTTCCCCTCCACCGATATGGACTTCTGACAGACCCTGCAGCTGATGACCGGGGCACTGCTACTGTCTGGACTCCCCTGGGGGGAGTACGGGGGAGGGGCCTCCCCAGGGACCAGCCCCGAACTGGGGAACGGGATGATGCCTGGAGACAGAGAGAGAGAGAGATTGAGAGAGAGAGAGAGAGAGGGACCCCCCAGTAACAACAGAGAAAGACAGGGTCAGTGACAGTGCAGCATGTAAGACAATTTTTTTTTCTTTCATTAACTCAATCTATAATTGACAGATTATAGATAGAGTTACGATGATATGATACTTCATAATAGCTAAAAAGGACAATGAAGCAGTATTAATGTTGAAATACAACTGTGTTGTCCGACAACTACCGACTACTATCACTCCACTCCAGTCGCTATTGTACGTCACAACAAGTAACGCACTTTAAGTTTGTAGATGTGCCATTTTTTGTTGTGTTAAAACATAAAAAGTAGTGCATGTTTGTATGTTAAAGAAAAAAAGAGAGGACTTCAGTCTGAACAAAGACAGGGTGAGGTTGTGTTCCCTGCAACAAAACATTGAGGAAACTACTGCGGTCTGTGTGCATATAAAGTTACTGTCCCAGGATGAGCCATCTTCCTTACTGGCAATCAATCAAATATAAAATATTCATCTAGAGTATCTGTTGCAGGTTATTAGTTTAAATGAGGTGATCTCAGGTTAGAATGTGCAGAGTCCCTATCAAAACTAGTATCCCCCTGTTTCCGCAAATAATTACTGGAGCATTATCTGTAGGACACTTCCGGTTAACAGCAGACATACAAGCTCACGTCGCGTCACAGATGCAACCGGTGTGAGCTTGTAGATCACACTCGGCTGCGGCGCCGGAAACTCCCTACAACTTCTGCGCAATGCATGATGGGATGTTGGAAAGTTGTGGATACACACTAAAGACAAAACTGACATGAGAAAATGAGGGGCTAGGAAGAGGAGTGATCGAGATTATATTGAAGTGACAATAGAGTACCAAAGTCCTTACGTCACTCGTTCATCCCCTGGGCCGCAGAGGTTTTTCTCTATGGAGAATAACATTGGGTCATCTTAAAATCCAAAAATAAACAAACTGTCTAATTGAAGGGGAGGTGGCTCTGTTTACGATAGGAAGTCACTCATATAGATATTTGAGTCTGTTTCTGGCGAAAAGGTAACTTGTTCGGCCACATTAACGTTAGTGTTTTCTCACCGTCAGTTGATTCTTCATTTCCATACGAGTCAAACTGCCGGGATCATTTGTTTAGTTTTGGAACACAGTTCTTATTTGACAAGATATTTAAAAATAAATAGGGGAATTCAGACTGGAGAAAAAATAAAAGTGACCCAGGCCGGATATGTAAATTACTTCAGACATTGGTGCTCTGTGATTGTGTGTGTGTGGGAGAGGTGGGTTGAGTTAGTGAGAGAGGTGGAGTGAGACAGAAATGAGGGAGGAAAAATGTATTGTAGACTAGAGTGGTGAGAAAGGGAAATGCGAAGAAATAGGGGAGAGAGGCAGAAAAGGAGAAGGAAAAAGGCCCAAAGAGAAAAATATGACAAAGATAGAATGGGAGAAGAGAGGAAGAAGTGTTGCATAAAAACAAATTAAATGCAGAACTGTGAGGGGATAGACAGGAATGTGAATTAAAAAGTAAAGAGGGATGTCAAGAAAGAGAACAATGGAGAGTAATTAGAAACCAGTGTGTAAGGTCATGAATGACAGAAAGTAAGAGGAGAGAAGAATATGAAGGCAAGGTGTGTGTTCCCCCGCATGCGTTACCCTGTGCAACTAGCATGTTTTTAATACCTTTCCACTTCCAGTATTTCTGGGTAAACATGTTTTTGTAATACGTGGCTAGTGAGTTAAGAATAGCCAAGGGCCAAGTGTCCACAACTCCACATACTATTCTGTGGTTTAAAGGCCCAACTTAAGTAATACAAATGGTTGCCCTGCCAGACAGGTGACTGACTCAGCTCTTGATAGAAGGTCAAAACAACATTAGACAACATATTATTATAGGACCACTTTGTTTGTTTTTTAGAACAATTATTTTCTACAATTTTAAATTGTAATTAAAAGTGTCTAAATGTCTTTTTAGACACAATAAACCCATTCCCAAGATGCACCACACTCTTTGATGGACAGGTGTGACGTATGGGGGATAGTAGTGTTACTGTATAAGGTTAGGGTTGTCTAAAAATACATATTTAGACACAATTTTGAGGTATTTTTACTTTACTTGAGTACTTCCCATTTCCAATACTTTTACTTCTACTCCAATACATCTCGGATCCAAATATTGTCCTTTACTGTCTTACTCCGCTACATGTATATGAAAATGTAGTTACTAGAATAGATACTTTGTAGCCTACTGTACTGTATAAACTGTACGGTATAAAAGGACGCATGTAAACAGAAACAGCTTGATCCCAGCTCAGCCCACGCACCCTGCGGGTTGGGCGGACATCCATACGAGCTGCCTCCGGGAGAGAAGCCGTTCGAGCCGTCGTGTCGCTCCGCCAACAACGGCGAGCGTTCCCCGTCCTCCTCCATGTTACCGGCTCCTCCCGCGGTGCACAGTCGGCGGCGTGGCGGGGCTAGGGGCCCTCGGATCCCGGGTAGCGTTCGTAGAAAGCGTCGGTGCTGTTGTATAATAGATGTTTTGACCCAGAGAGATCAGATCAGTACACAGCCCTGCAGGTGATCCTCTCTCTCTCTGCTGCTTCTCGTTCACGTGACCCCAGTGTAGAACACGGAAGCAGGAAGCGAAAAAAAACAAAAACATTGCCGTCACATGGTACTGCCAGCGTTTCCCAAACAGTGGGTCGGGATCCATTTGTGGTCCGAAGCATATATTATCATAAGCACCGCCTCCGTCCCTTCGGACTATGGGGTTTCAAATTTAGCACGCAGAGACGGGAGACTGGCAGATGTTCAGTGCTGTCACTGCAGCGACAGGGAAAAGGGAAAATAAGACGTTTTAGCGAAACTAAGCAGCCGAAACTACGCATTAACAAGGTACCGTATGTCATACTCATAACAACCATTTCCTTAAAACGAGGATTCTACAAGCTATAGCCTAAATGAAAGGGTAGGTTAGGTGCATAATATGCACTTATTTTATTAAGATTGTTTGTTTACTGATAACAGTAATATTCCGTTATCTCTGACTCCAGTACCACTACTTTATCATGGGCATGGGGTGGATGCATTCTTTTCCTGGTGTGTGTGTGTGAATCGTTTGTGTGTTGGGGGATGGGCTCACCTCACATGTGACAGAGCCATTCTTGTCTTTCTCCTACAAAATATGTCAAACTTATGACTAGTTCTAGTCTAGTCAAAGACTATGTTGAGTATGTTCTCGCTCTTTTTACACTGAGTACCACATCAGAAAACATTTGGCTCCAAATACCATCATTATGACAGATGAAGTTAAAATAGTAGCTAGCTACTGAGCGTTGCACGATTCACACAGGACAGTTTATGCCCAATAACAATAAGATATAATTTACTGTTGACAGTTGCCAAAGTCACTGAAGTATCACTGAAACTAGCCCTTGAGCACTTCCACACAACTCTCATACAACAGCATTTGTTTTTACTGTAAGCTCTGGGAATTCTACCTAACAACTCATGCAGAACTTCACAGTGGGCTTACTGGGCTGTTTCATACATGCCTCCTCTTGACAGTGTGTGGATCTTAATGAGCTGATCCTCTTCTGTAGTTTAGATACTCTCTAATTCCACAGTCATCACTGATAAATAAGAATTTCATTCTAAAACCTTAACTATAAGAATATGATTCCAGAACGATGATGTGTAGATGTGCAAGCGTTTATTTTAGAAGGCAATAACAGCATAATCCAAGAATGGCAAACAGCATAGCAAAAGCCTGTACGAGAGAGCTGGGAGTGGGACCTGTCCCACCTCACGGTTACTGTGCCTCAACATCAAGAATACAGTGAGTTTAAATACAATGTCCAATAAACATGTCATATGGCCTATACAGACAGACAGCTGTTCAAACAGGAATACAAAACTCATCAAACAACTGTAGGTGCGATTTCCTCAGGATATAGCAGCTCGCAATCAACATCCCTCAGACAGACATTGACACCACAGATGGGACATAGTGACAGCTGTCACAGCTGTTGTAGGAGTTTAGATTTTAGTTACGTGCACACAGACTGCATTTTAATATAAACTAAAATACAAACATGTTTAAAACAAAAGCATATCATACATTTCTATTCTATCAATCATATCTCACAAATACCAAGTATTAATATTGATGTTTCTCCAGTTTAAGATAGAAAAATATGTGTGCAGGGCCTTAAGGTTGCCAAAAGATCCCAAGGGTGACTCAAATAACCTTTCCTTTTGTTCCTGTCAACCTTTTCAGGTTTGCATTATTTGCTATTGGATTACATTACCCCAGGGTCTCTAACGACAAGCCCAGATTTCCCTCCTGATTGGCCATGGAGTCGCACAATAACTACTCTATGGGCTGGTTGAAACAGATCCCTCTGCCTCCCTCCTCTCTGCCATCCCAATCCCCACAGTCATGTCAGACACCAAGTCATGCTGCTGGTGGTAGTGATGGCAGCAGTAATAATTCCAGTGCTGGTGCACGGGAAGGCCCTGAGTCTGCCTTTCAGAGGTTAGGTGATTATTCGGCCCCTGGAAATTCCCCTGTGACTGCCAGTCCCACTTCCACTCCCAACCCCAGCCAAACCCAAAATACCTCTGAATCTGCCAAGGACATCCTGCGCCTCTTTGGCCTCTCGGATGAGGACTTGGAGCTACTCATGTCCTACCCAGAGGAGGCGTTGACACCTGCTAACATGCCGGCCACCCTGCGAAACATCCGCTCCGAGAAGAACAAGAGGGCTGCTGCTCTGTCCAGCAGGCTGGACTCGGACCGCTTACCTCAAACTGAAAGTGCTGCAAGTGGATCAGACCTTTTGACAAGTTCAGATCAAGTGGGGGTGGTCAAGGCACATGAGGAAATTGCTTCTACTGCCTTTCACCAGCCAAGCAAAGTGATTGACTATGGACATACCAGTAAATACATTGGCGCTGAGTCTGATGCAAGTGTTGGTGGTGGTGCCTCTGCAAATATTGGTGGTGTGAGTGGGAGCATGTTTCCGATGATGGACAGTTTCGCAAGTGTTGCTCAAGGCTGCAAGCCACTGTCACAAGATGCTGGGTTGACAAGATTCAGCAGCACAGCATCTCCCAGAGTTGGCTCATTCCAGACAAGTGCTGCCACTGGTTCCATCTCGCCCGTGGGATTGATGCCTTCCGCACAGACTCCCAGTGATTCAAATATGCAAACATCAAATTGGGACCGGGTCGACCAATCTGCAGTTGCTCAGAATCCAATCTCACTTCTGACGAAAGACATGGATCACAGAATCGGCAAATCAGCTAAACCCATTCCAGGCAGAGAGACCCAACATCCAACATCTCTGGCTCCTGCAACAGCCATGACAACCCAGAATGGTCTTGCGGTCCTCGACACCAGTGAGGCTCAGGGTCAAGTGACTGTGGCCGGACATGAAGCTCAGAAGCCACAGCAAACGAAGCCAAGGCCTGTGGTGTCATACATAAGTAACATTTTAACAGTTACAGCTGTGGTGCCTCCTGGTCCTCCTACATCAGTGGCTCCTCCTCCTGGTCCTCATTCATCAGTGGTTCATCCTCCTGGTCCTCATTCATCAGTGGTTCCTCCTCCTGGTCCCCATACATCAGTGGTTCTTCCTCCTGGTCCCCATACATCAGTGGTTCTTCCTCCTGGTCCCCATACATCAGTGGTTCATCCTCCTCCTGGCTCTCAAACGTCCTCAGTGGTTCATCCCCCTGGTTCTCATACATCATCTGTGGTTCCTCCTCCTGGTCCTCATTCATCAGTGGTTACTCCTCCTGGTCCGCATACCTCAGTGGTTCATCCTCCTGGTCTTCATCATGGTTATTAACGTATTTGTTATCATTTTCAGTTTAGTCTTGATTAGATTACTTTTTAAAGTGGGTTTGCTTGTTTTCTTTGTTTTAGTTTCGTAAAACACAATACAGTTTCTTATAGTTTTTTTGTAAAGCCTTGCTTTTATTTTTTATTTCAGTTACCTATTTTTCAATTCTAGTTAGTTTTAACTATAATAATAACCCTGGTCTTCATACTGCAGTGGTGCCTCCTGGGTCTGTTGCCATCAGCCCACTGATGCCGATCCAATACCAGTTACCATCACAGCCGACAGGCCCGACAACGGTCATCAAGCAGTTGCCAAAGCCCGAAATAATGAGAGACTGTGTTGGGTTAACTCCCAAATACTTTCCCCACTCTTGTTCTATTTGTGAACAAGTGAAAAGTCGAAATAACAAGGTGAGTTGAAGACCTCATGTCCTGTTAGCGTTATCGGGAATACAGGCCCCACCCGCAATACTCTTGTTATCTGTTGCACTAGTTTTATGGATGTTTTAGTCACACTTTCTATGAAGCCCATGTCTATAATGCATTATGAATATACATGTGCTTTATAATCTGCTTATAAAGGCCCATACATACCAGGAGAGTTTTATTTTGTGTGGTTAATTTTCATGAATTAAGTACATCTACACAGACATATTATGGAGCGATGAAGGACGTAATTTATTGTGGATCTTTGAGACATGCTGATCCGACCGACTTCATACTGGGGGACTGCCCTTCCTGTGTCCTCGGCGATACACACAGCACATTTGAAGTCAATCACTCAGACGGTTCTTTAGATACGTGAAGGACACACACAGATATGCTTGCAGAGATTCCACACATTCTTCAAGGTTCTTCATGTATGGGCATAAAAGGGACATAGACAGAGAGACAGCCAATTTGTTGGAAACTCACGTTAACAAAACCTCTAATAAACTGATTATTAATATATAGAGGGTATGCGCGTGACATCATCATCGTACCAGGAGGTTATGCGGGAACGCCTACTGAGTGGCAAAAAAATACTTTCTTGCCTTGACAGCCCATACATCCAAAAAGTAAAGACCTATCTTATTGCTTTAAACGATGTTAAACGACATTAAACTCACTTTGCCACTCGTTTTGCCACTCGATTTGTCATTCACTTTAAGCATGCGCATACCCTCTATACTGAGACCCTATCAAAGTACAAAAAGCAGTTTTATTTAAAAATAAAATAAAGTCTGTTCAATTCACGGGAGCAAAAAGGCAGGCAACGGCATGTACATGATATGACTTTATTGTATGTTAGAGGCCGTTTCTGAGTTATAGAGGAAGTACCTCAAGCTGTCAACAATGCCAGGATGGCCCACTATGATTTAAATCTGGGTTCTGGGAACCCATTTGAATCTGTTTTAAGAGATTAAAAGTTAGACAGGGGAACCAAAACTTCTCTTACTTATATACATAACTAACATTCTCAAGTAGGGCTGTCACAATAATTACATAATCGTCTAATCGCAATTATTTGTCATAATCGCAATTATTTTGTCATAATCGTCATAATCGTTTACATGTTGAAAATGTTTATATATGATCGGCTATTTCCACTATCAAGGTTCTTTTTAATGTGTAAAGTTGTCAAATATGTCCTTAATTTCTTTGTATATTTAGTTATTTGTCATATCTGCCATGTGCAACTACAAAGCCTACAAGCCAAATAGAAATGTAATTGTCAACGACAAAAACACAATTAAATCGTTAATCACAATTATTTGAGTGACAATTAATCGTCCTGTAAATGTCATAATAATAATAATAATAATAATAAACTTTCTTTATTTATAAAGCGCTTTTCAAAACAACGTTACAAAGTGCTTTACAGTAGCAAAAGATAATTGTGACAGCCCTATTCTCAAGGCTAAATGATATTCTTCAGGTTACAGCACAAGGAATAAGGTCAGTAACAGGGCATAAAGTTCTTATCAGGAAGGTTTGAGAACCCCTCCTAGTTATTTTGTCCATATCAGCTACTGCCACAGAACTGTAGTAGTAGGGGTAGTAGTGATTATGGTTACCATGATGCTTGCCATTAACATTCTTTATTTTACCTTTTGTGTTTTGACTGCTAGGAGTGGAACTCTCACCAGGATTCCAGCTCTCACCGGAACCGCTGCAAACTCCTCCGCAAGATGTCAGTCCTTTTTATTTTTTCTGTTTTCATCATTATAATTCACTTAATTTAGTCTTTTAAGTTGATCAATCACATCTTAATTCTTCCCTGGAGGTATGCATTACTACAGTATACTAGTTAGACGCCTCAGGGCGACAAGCTACCTCGCCGTAAAGCACAGGTCTCAAACTCGATTTACCATGGGGCCGCTGGAGGCAGAGTCTGGCTGAGGCTGGGCCGCAAAAGTAGTGAAGTGAAAAGTAGTGAAAAGTAGTGAAAACAGCAGATCTACAAGCACACAATGCCTCGCACCGCGAGGCATTGTGTGCTTGTAGATCGGCTGTTTTCACTAGTTTAAATCATTAAAATGATAAATACAAAACAAACGGTTTTAGACATACAAGGTTTCCACCCGACAACGACGAAATATAACTCATGTAATGGGCCACTGGCTTGTCACTTGTCATGATCTGAAATGGCAAATCTTTGAGTAGCAGCAGCACTATAGAGAGAGATCTCTCTCTATAGCGCGTAATGAGGGCCTCTCCAACTCTTTTTCCCGGGCTGAATCAGGGGCCCAGCATGTCCCTGGGCCACAGTAACATTAAACTTTCATATTAAGGTGGGGGCCACAAAATATCGTCTCGCGGGCCGCAAATGGCCCCCGGGCCGCCAGTTTGAGACCCCTGCCGTAAAGGATCTTGGCCATCTGGCCAGTGATGTATATTGGACCAGTTACCCATATACTGTATGGAGATCCCTGGTACCCATATATGGAGATCCATGTATTGTATATGGAGATATGCTGTGAGAGCCTAAACATGCTTACTAACTATCATCAAGGACAATGATACACGGAAGAAGACGTTTTTGTTATGTGAAAGTCCTATGACGTCTATGACATCTGACATCATACATACAATCCTTTGTATGCCCATACATGGAGATCCCTGTCTGTAGAACCAGCCACACCGATATGGGCCATCTTGGCCATATATGGATTCTGTTAATGTGGAATGTGGTCAATGTGCCCTCCATATATGGGCATTCCCTTATGAAGTCCTGTTAGATATGGGCTTAATATTGATGACATCAGGGAACTCCATATATGGGCATAAAAAGGATTATGTTTGTGTGGTTCCCCTGACATCACAGTGAAGGCAGAGCATGATGTCAGAGCCGCAAACCCATTCTGTTAGAGTGGTTCCCCTGGCATCACTCAGTGATGTGTAGTCTGTGTAGTCATATACAGTAAAAATGGAGATTAGACTTCATAGCCTTGTGATATCATTATTATACCTCACCTATCAACCAAGCACATTGTGTGATTATTAGCCCAATCCATTTTATATTGACAGAATTGTCATGAAAAGACAAAGATAGAAGTGCAGTGTTTCCTTTTGCACTGAGACATACAGTAGCTTTTTAGATGTGGATCATGTGAATTATCTGTGATTTCTCCTAGGTATCCACATTGGGATGGCAAGTTGACACCTGAGGCCAGGTGAGCTATTGGGGTTTGGTTGTAGTGTTCAGAGTGCTGAACTTTAGAAATGTGGCATTGTTAAAATGATTAGGTTTCAGTATGCTAGCTACAGTGATGGTTATTGGTAACTTGTCTTGTAACTTAAAGTAACCTGTGATTTGGTGTGCTGTGTGCTGTGTGGGTGGGAATGGATGTTGGTAGAAGACAGGCCACAGGCCCCTAGTATGAATTCACTAAAAGAAAAGGTGTTGCATGCATTGCCTGATAGGCATTTCATTAGGTTAGATTAGAGAAAGTTAGGAAGGGCGGCCCCAGCCTAAATGTAAAAACAATATGCAGACACTTGATAGATATTCATATTAAGCTACGTCAAAAGCTTAGCTATTCTGTGTTTCCCGGTGAGGTCTTGCAGCAAGTTCTCTCTTCTGTCCATTCCTTCACCAACAAGTCCTTTATCCCTCTCTCCACCCAAACCCTCCCTCCAGAGCTGCACACAGCACCTCAGCCAAAGACGTCCATAGCTCTTCCTCCTCTTCCTCCCGGCGTTCCAAATCCGACTCCTCGTCACGTTCACCCAGCCCCCACCGTCGCCGTGGCAGCTCCTCGAGGTCGTCCAGGAGAGGTGCGAAGGAGACGCGAAGGGCTCGATCTCGATCTCGTTCGCGCTCCAGATCCCGCTCACCACGCAGCTTCAGACACTCACGAAGGTTAGTGGCATCAAGATGAAAGTAAAAGTGAGTAATAGGATCATTTAGCTTCTACTTCCACAATAAAGTCACACAAACATGATGTGACGTGTCTCTCTGTGACTTGGCTGTGACACTTGCGAGTGGTCACGGTCAACCTCTGACAGAGTCTCAGGCTGAATATACAAATGCATTAGTATGGGATCTCCTTTTTATCAGGGCTTGGTCTCAGTATAGTGAACAATACCTTGTAGAATAATATTTGTTTTTTTTTAATATTTTGTCTCGAATTGGAAAGTGCTTTGGGTCAACGCCTTTTATTTAAAAAAAATAATGTTTTATTCATAAAGAAGACTTGACTTAAAACTGACCAAATTGTTTTCTATAAATAGCATTAATTAACCATACTAAAATACTATGGTTTAGTATGGTTGTATGTATTGTGAATTATAAATTCACAATACAATTTAGTGAATTGTAAATCCATCACAATTCAATCCCACCAGGTTCAGATCCAGGTCCAGATCCAGGTCCAGGTCCAGGTCTCGGTCTCCTTGGGACAGAGGTGGCCGTGAGAGAAGGCCCTCTCCAGGGAGGTCCAGGTCTCGCTCTCCTTATGATGGAGGTGGGCGTGAGAGGAGTCAGGGAGGGAGGTCCTCTGGAAGCAGACAAGGAGAGACATTCACAGAGATGCTGGCCAAGAAACTCATGGAGACAAAAGGTTAGAGAGACACAAACAGACAGACAGACAGACAGACAGACAGACAGACAGACAGACAGACAGACAGACAGACAGACAGACGGATAATAATAATATAATAAAACCAGTAAGACTCCCTAATCGGGAGATAAGCGACCGCCAGGTCGCATACACAAACCTTAGAAGGCAATGGTAGCCAATCAGGAGGGAATATAGGAAATGGGACAGCTCCATGTTGATGACATGACTTTAGAGATGCTGTGTACCGCTTTGCGTGATTTTAGGGCAAAATCTGTAGGAGCAGTGTCCAAAAATGTGTCTTGCAAGAATCGACCTCATGGTGGCGCTAGAAGAGGGCCATGTGAGAAATGAGGGGTGGATTTGGCAGGCAAGGAGTGTGTGTGCAAAGTTTGGCAAGGATAGGGGCAACGGTGGCGGAGATAAGAGTGGGGCCAAAAGTGTGACGTGACGGACAGACAGACAGACAGACGGAGGGACAGCCGGTGTAGCTTGTCATAGTAACTTGCAACCTGTCGTTCAGAATAATAAAATAAGCATTCTTTGGCAGAAGGAATTTATCGATTTCTTTCTCAAACTGTCTCTTTTTTTCTTTCCTCGTCTTTCTCTCTCTCTCTCTCTCTCTCTCTCTCTCTCCCTCCTTCCCCACAGATCTCTCAAGCCATCCTGATCTGGATGTGAACGCAGTGATGGGGGCTCTGCCGGCCCTGCTTGATGGGCTCAAAACGAAGACCCCCGCCGCCGCCTCCTCCTCCTCCCGCAATCGTTCCTCTTCCCCTTCGGAGAGACGAAGTAGACGGAGGTCGGCATCTCCTCCGTCCAGACGGCAGAGGAGGGACTCCTCCCCATCTCCTCCGTCCAAACAGAGGAGGCGCTCCGTCTCTCCGGCACCTAGAAGAAGAGGGACCAAATTATATTCCTCGTGTGTCTCGTCCTGCTCTTCTAGGTCCCCTTCTCCCTCTCGCTCATCCCCGGAAAGGAAGAAGAGGAAATCTAGCGTATTCACAGCAGGGAAGAGGTAAAAATCATTACTTCTGGATTTCACCCTCATCATCATAGCATTGAGAATGCTATGTACCGTATTTTCCGGACTATAAGGCGCACCGGACTATAAGGCGCACTGTCAATGAATGGTCTATTTTCGAACTGTTTTCATATATAAGGCGCACCAGACTATAAGGCGCACATAATAGACGCTACCGTTGCGTTATGCATCCAACAGATGGAGCTGTGCTAAAGGGAATGTCAATGTCAATGAATGATCCATATATAAGGCGCACTGTAGTTTTTTTTTGAGAAAATTAAAGGCTTTCAAGTGCGCCTTATAGTCCGGAAAATACGGGTAAATGTAATTTGTCTTAACACTGATACACAAAACATACATCCTAATGTTGTTGTGTATTAGGGGTTAGGACATTATTTCCAAATTGATTATTTTTTAAACAATAATAATTACATATATTTATATCATTTTATTTTTGTTTTTTTAATATACAAAACAGTCAGTGGTACCGTACACAATTTCTCCTATTTATCAGTTATAAACAGGTAAAAGAGCAGAACAGAACAAAAACTTAAGAACATGTACAAAACCAATGCCTCCCTCCACCCTTCAACTTGGGACTTACAACTTATCACATCTAAAGGGTATTTGGAGTAATTATTGTAAAGTAAAAATTAGGGGTGTCTTCTAAAAATCGACGAATCGACGCGTCGTTTTAAGCCCCGGGAATCGACGCCAATTGTTTGAGTCGAAGCGAAAATATATATTTTTTTATATCACCAGTTAGCCTACTACTGCCAGTACTGCGGTGCACTGCTGGACTGGTGTGGTGTCATGTACTTCCAATGAGAAGTAGCAATTGGCGAACAGTTATTTATTGTCTCGCACCAGCGTCGGGTGGAAAGTGAGACGGAACGGCCAGAACGGTTCAGACCGCCGCTTTGTTAAAACATTCAGAGCCGGGACAGTGTTCCGTTAAGAGGAGGAAGCACGCTGTCAAAATCCCATATTAAATAACCTGCCACAGCACAAACGCGCGTCCACGAAGTAGTAAACAATCTTCTAAAGTCAAATTAACATACACAAGTGTAGGCTACAAGTTACATTTTCTAATTAAAGTGCTTCTGAATTGTTCCAGTGTTGTAATCCATGATGAATGATTGTGTTTCGCTGTGTTTGCGTCCATGACATGTCCACACCGCTGGCTCAAAAGGGAGCTGTGCTGTGCCTCCACCTGTTTATGATCCTTTTCTGAAATGAATCCGTTCTCGACACTGACTCATTAGTCTGTCAGTGCTCTGTGTCCCGCGACTGCGGACTGGATCCCATCGCTCATTTAAAAGAGCCGTTCAAGAGAGCGGAATCGTTCGCGAATGTCTCATCTCTACTGCACGCTGCCGAGAGACGGGGCAGAGTTGAAACAGCGGAGATGTTTTATTTGTTTTAACGGTGTGTTATGGTTGTACACTGCTATGCAGATAACATTTGTGCTCGCGCACCGATATCACCGAAAACACTGTGTATTCAATTCATCTCTTAATGTATTATTCTATTATGTTGACGTGGTTTAAAGCAACACTTTTTTTATTTTTATTTTTTTTTACACAAAGTAGACTATAAAACGATTCGTCGACGCGTCGGATTAACCCCCGCGACTCGAGCCGACTTCATAAATCCTGTGTCGAAGACAGCCCTAGTAAAAATACCTAATCCCAAGTGTTCATGTCATTACTGATTCTATCTCTATTCTATAAGATGATCCATACACAGGAAACTTGCTTTTTAACCTGCTTCCATCACTCAAGGGCCACATGCCTTAAAGTCTTGGTTTCCTGTCTAACAGTCAGTCGATGTTTCTCTACCCTGTTCATGAACAGTCTTCATCAAACTTTTACTTTGTACTTTGAAACCTTCTTGAGTACTTTTATTGTCTCCATCCACCATCCATTTTTGGGATTCCAATATTTATTCCAGGGGTGAAGTGACTAAATTAATCTCTTTCTCAAATAATGCGAAGAATGCTTTTCATCAGATGAATCCTCGTCAAATAGTTGTCAGTTGCAACATTAATGTATTTCTTTCGGTCCTTCACAGCAAGCCTCCTGTACTACCTACTCCGACATCTGCATCTGCCAGACAACCTACATCTGCAACTGCATCCACCAGAAAACCTACACCTACATATAAAGCCACATCGACCAGACAGACCACGCCTACAACTAAAGCTACATCCACCAGACAAACTGCGCCTACAACTAAAGCTACATCCACCAGACAAACTACACATACATCTACGACTGCATCAACCGGAAAACCCACACCGACATCTAAAGTTGCATCGACAAGACAAACTATACCTACATCTAAAGCTGCATCCAGCAGGAAAACTACGCCTACATTTACAGCTGCATCGGTCAGACAACCTACACCTACATCTACAGCTGCAACAGTCAGACAACCTACACCTACATCTAAAGCTGCATTGACCAGTCAGAGGTGTGTTCAAATTCAACCAACTGTATATGTTTGAATTGTTCTCTTGAATTAGTGTAAGTTAGGGGGCACGATGGTGCAGTCGGTAGCACTGTCACTTCACAGCTAGAAGGTCCTGGTTTTGATTCCCACCGAGGACGCTTGGGGCGCTGGGGGGCGAGTTCCCTCCTCCGCGTCATCAGTGCCCATACCCTAGGTGGGGTTGGCGAAAGGGCCTTTCTGTGTGGAGTTTGCATGTTCTCCCTGTGTCCCCTAGGGTAGGTGCCCTCACAAAGTAATCCTGCTCTCTCTATTGCCTCCCCCTGGACAGCCGGGGCGCCTGATGGAGGGGAAAGACACTGGTTGGAATAACGTGTTCCTTCCACGCGCTACGTCCTACCCTTCACATAGGGTTTAATGTATAAAAGCAGTGCCATAACTGTGTCTCATAGTCATATATACAGTTTAATTGGAGAAGATATTCATGATTCTAGAGAAGTCATGTTAAAAGTTTGGTCTAATCTAAATAATCTCAAAACAGTTGTTGGTTGAAGCCGTAATATCTTTCTTTCTCTATTTCACAGCAATCTTCTAATTCCTCGACCTATAGTACAAGCTCCACTCAAACTCCCATCTAAGCCCAAGCTCTCTAGCAGTGTTAAACTCATGAATAACGACAACAAAACTGTGACCTCAGAGGGAGGAAAAAACAAAAAAACTACAAAGAACTCTGATCGGTCACAGCCAAAGGCCACCCAAGCTCAGGGAATACAGGAAGCCAAAGACCTATTGGAAATTCCAAAACATTCTGCTTCGAAAGACGAAGGATCAGAATCTGCGTTAAAAGATGGTGGTTCCAAAAGTCCTTCTGAATTGGAAAATGGAGATTCTGAATCTCTGAAAGTTGTCCAGTTGAAAGAGCCTGTGGCCAAGATGGTGACATCAGGAGTCTCTGAAGAAAAGACAGAGTACTGTGGAACAAGGAGTGAGGCTGCCATGGAAAATACAACTCAGCGGGAGCCAGAAGTCAAGATGCCAAGAGTAAGCGAAAATATCAGTGACATATCTTCAGAGGAAATGGAAGATAGTGAGAAAACAGAAGTGAAGGAAACTGTATCTGTTCAAAAGGACCATCAGGATCCAAGCATCATTGATACAAAACCTAATGAAATGGGTGTCATTCCTAAAATGAAGGAGTCCAACCATAAAGCTGGAGAAATCACACCCCAAACTTCAGTGGACAAATCCAGTGACAAATCAAATAATAATCAACTCGAAACCGAATCAAATGATGCTCCCAGCGATGCTACACCATTGGATAAAGATGGCACCCCAGTTCCTCCACCTAGTCTCACCCCAGTTCCTCCACCTAATGTCACAGAAACTACACCAACATCTTCAGACAACAAGAGCCCTGACACAACTCTCCCTGGCAATACTGGACCCAAAGATTGTGAAGTCACGTCTCCACCCGAGACCACGCCATGTCCACCAGAGGCTTTGGATGCTGAGTCTAAGCTTCCTAACAACACCCCTCCACCTGAACCTACTCCCAAGTCTTTGGATCAGAAAGATGCCGGAGCCTCTCGCGCCAAGACCAGTGACACCGGTATTGACACAAACATATCTAACGATTCTAATGACACCTCAGAGTCTCAGGATCCTGCTGACACCGACTCCAGCAGTCTCTGCGCTGTTGCACCCTCAGCCAAAGATTCAACCACGACTACTGTGCATGAGAACAATGGAGACGAGACGTTGGATACAAAGGGTTCCAAAACCAGTCACACCAAGCTTAGCAGTTTAGTAGTCTCTTGGCATCTGGACACTTTTCTGTCTTCAGATGCCGAGTCACAGATTCCTGAAACCACTCCTATGCCCTGCACACTCAACAGTGCTGCACCTTTACCGGAACAGGGCACTCCCACTTCTACGCCCAAGGTCACAGAGACCCCACCCAAATGCTCGGACGAAAAGAGTCTACAAGTCCCTGGGAACAGTCTGGGGGCTTCTGCCCAAGTCTCTCCGCCTGAGGCTATGCAGCCTGAAGACAGGCTGGGTTTGGATTCTGCTGAAGTGTTGATGGTTCCAATGGAGGAGGCCACCCCTAAAGATTCAACCACCTCACCACAAGATGGTATGTTTCTAGGTATATACGTTGCATTGGTACAGGTAAACACACATAATATGAAAGCATGATAAAAAATAATAATAACCACATGAACACTAGTGTCCCTATTTTGGGCATGGTGTATAACATTTGTCAAAAGTAGCAGATCTACAAGCTCTGAGCTTGCAGAAAGGCTATTTTCTTTCTTTTTTTAACTCATTGAGTGCCAATCCCGAACTAGTTCGGCTTTATTATCGCATCCCACAGTGCCGATCCCGAACTAGTTCGGCTTTTTTTTTTTTTTTTATCAAAAAAATTTTTTTTTGTCCTCTGCTTACAGAGGACGATATTTGCCGATATTTGCTGATATTTACCATCCACTCCAATGCAATCCAGGATCTTTAGAGCTCATTTTCTCTGTTTCTTCTCCCATGCATTAGGTGTGCAAGGTTTAATCATGGCTAAGTTGACGAAAATCTAAATCTAAAATGCTTGGTAGCCAATAGCTAACTTCAAGCTAACTTCATCCTCTTCCTGTACATGCTCAAAGGAAAGTGTTCTGGCAAGTCATGGCTCCAGGGCTTGGGCATGCATTACCAGCGCATATCCATTATTCTCTGGTCACTGGGCGCCCTCTAGTGGTGATAGGCTGGCATTAAATGAGTTAAGATTTGGGGGGCCTTTATTGATAGGATGCAGTGGATATATAGACCGGAAACGGGGTGAGAAAGATGGGGAGTGACAGGCAGCAAAGGTCGCCGGGATCACCTGTGACACGCTGTCAGGCATCAGAGCCTATGTGGTATGCGCCTGGACCGCTAGGCCAGCGGGCGCACCAGAAAGGCTTTTTTCGATGAAGAGATTTTGCCTTTGGAGAACCTCGGTCAACTGCAGTGACTTTTTTAGTTGTTCAAGGTTCTTATTAAATCATTAGTAATCATTTATTCTGTATAGGTTTTAAGATGATACTAGTTATATTTGATTAACCCAGTAAACTTGAGAAGAGGGGCTGTCGTCTTCCACCGGAAGCTGCTTCTTTCAGAATTGTTCAGAAAGAGTTGTATCAACAAATTCAACATTTCCTTTATAATTTCCATTTTTGCTAAGCAGCAAACTGCCTAGGCCTAGACTCATTTGTCGAGTTAATTACGTGAGTTGCACAGGTGGAACCGAAGTGTGGTAATAATGCCTTATTTAACTAGCTTGAATTACATAGAAAGGTAGAAGGCAGAGAAGCTTTTGCAAATTGTGGGAGCCAAAACGTCTGTCTTGAAAGCCTACAGTGCCCCCCTGTGGATGCCTTTATATTATTATTAATATTACATTTTATTGTTTTTATTCAAGATGCAGTGTCTACAATGAAATGCAAAACTCAAGCTGATACCAGCGAGGATCCCTTCGAAATGGAAGGCAAAGAATTTGCACACTCTAATGCAGACAAACAGATCGCCACACCAATACCGATGGTGAACACCGAGATGCCATCAACTCAGTCAATTGAGGCTTCGACCTCTGATGTCCAGATGAGTTGCCGACAACCAGGTGTGGGGCTTGTGTTACAGTTTGTTTTATGGCTACTCAATCATATAAATCTTGAGGATCAGCTACTTTTGATGCTTTTGTGTGACACTGTAGTTGTGTAGTATGATCAAGTAGGACATTAATTTACGAACAAACACAACAAGTTGGAATATGGAGATGACTGGTTGCTGCCCACAACGACGAAATGCCTCTCTGACAAACCTTTGTTGCTATATATAAATCTAAAATTACACAGATGCTTTCCTGTTTTTAATGGGTCACCCTTTTCTCTCATAGATGCTGCAACACTGGAGGGTTTGGACTCAAATCTGGTGAGTTTCTGCTGTTTGTTAACTATTATGCATACTGCATACTTTCAATATTCCTTTGTCACCAGCAATGTACATTAGTAAATGTCAGGTATGAGATATAAAGATACACGTACACATGCACTCTGTTATTATTACAATAAATGTGTGCGCAGGTTGCCTTGATTTAAGATTCAGTCACCAATTCTGGCAAGTCACAGATTGTGAGCTGTTCTTCTGTTAATATTATATGCCGTTTTGTAAATTAGTTACAAAACAGGTCAATGTTTATGAGCAGTGCAATTGATTGGTTCAGAAGTGTAACACAGCAGCAGAATAGACACAGTACAGTAGACACAATTAAACATATTAAAATATCCTAACAAGTAACTTGCTTTGGGAGGTTTGTCAGACTCGACAATAAGACAACGGTAACATTCGTAACCATGGCAATTATCCACAATGTTGCAGGAAAGGCATGCGATTGACCAAGAGCGCTTGTCAATGGAGGAGACCCAAAGCCAGACACGGGAGGTGCTGGCCAGACCTGATACTATGTACAGGGATGCCCAAGCAGCTGGGGGAAAGGCCCCTGTGAGGACCGCTACCCAGTACAGGCAGAGGTTCAAGGACGTGAAGCGCATAGGCAAGAGAAAGGTGCCCGTGAACAGGAGACGGGACAGATCAACCGGAGGGGGTCCCGCCGTCTCTCGGACTCCCACAGATTCAGAGGACATCGCAGACACTGCCCTCCCACCAGAGGCTGTTGGGGGGGTTGGAAGGCGAGAGATCGGATTTCCAGGTAAAGCACAATTAGAATATATGGATATAAATATGGAGCTGAAGTTAATAGAATTCTGGGCCTGTTTCATATAGGTGTTACTGTGTACTAGCATGAACAACTCGTGTACATGTATATGCTGCCACACAGAAACAGCAGTGTTTACACCTTATTGCTGCTATAGCTCAAAACAAATTAACTTCTACAATTAAATTCACCAAATTCTCTTGTCACACTGCAGCACCCGCAGAACAACCTGCTGAAATGGAAAGGGACAGCGAACAGGATGAGAGACGATCATGTTCCACCACACCACCGCGCGGCAGGGGTGTCCGGGCTCGAGCACACGTCCGATCCCGGAGGCACGGATTCTTGAACGCTCAGCGGGCCAGGATGGACATGCTGCAGGTAGAGCTGGTACATACCCGGCGGAGCATCGTCAGTCAGCTCCGTCAGATGGAGAGCTGCATGTTTCCTGTGTTGCAGTCCATCAGCCGGAGCTTGGAACGAATGGCTGATGTGATGCAGCACAACTCAGCTCCAGTGGCTGACGTGATGCAGCACAGCTCAACTCTATTGGCTGATACGGTGCAGCACAACTCGGCTCCAGTGGCTGATATGGTGCAGCACAACTCAGCTCCAGTGGCTGATATGGTGCAGCACAACTCAACTCTAATGGCTGATATGGTACAGCACAACTCAACTCTATTGGCTGATACGGTGCAGCACAACTCGGCTCCAGTGGCTGATACGGTGCAGCACAACTCGGCTCCAGTGGCTGATATGGTGCAGCACAGCTCAACTCTAATGCAGCACAACTCAGCTCCAGTGGCTGATATGGTGCAGCACAACTCAGCCACAACAGCTGATATGGACAACAGCTCAGCTCCAGTGGCCGATATGGACACTATATCGGTTCCAGTGGCCGATATGGATACCAGATCGGCTCCAGTGGCCAATATGGACACCAGATCGGCTCCAGTGGCCGATATGGACACCAGATGGGCTCCAGTGGCCAATATGGACACCAGATTGGCTCCTGTGACTGATATGGACACCAGATTGGCTCCTGTAGCTGATATGGACACGGCTCATGTGGCTGATATGGACACCAGATCGACTCCAGTGGCCAATATGGACACCAGATCTTCTCCAGTGGCTGATATGGACACCAGATCACCTCCAGTAGCCGATATGGACACCATATCGTCTCTAGTGGCTGATATAACAGACAACAACTCAGTTCCAGTGGCTGATAGGATGCACCAAAGCCCAGCCCCAGCAGCTGATATAATTGACCACAACTCGGCTCCAGTGGCCGATACAACGGACATCAGCTCAGATAGCAGCTCAGATAACAGCTCAGCCCCAGTGGCTGATGCGATGGACCGTAAATCAGCCCCCGACCCCACCCTCAAGACGACCGAGTCACCCAGGTCTCTCAGGTCAAGGGCCAACCTGACCATGACGGACACATCCACTACTACCAGTAGTAGTACTGGTAGTACCACGCCCACTACTTCCGACTCATCTCCAAGGGGCCGCGCCACAGGCCTTCACGCCCGCGGAGTTCGGAGAGGCAGCCGCAGGCGCCGCTGAAGATTGTGCTTCTGTTTTTTTTTTGTTCTAAATTGGCATGTTGCCTAATTTGGTCACCTGTTAGGGTCACCTGTTCACCTGCTAGTGAGGTCCACCTACTCCTCACCATTCAACAACCCCTGTTGACCGGTGCCGTCCCAGACTGTAGGTTGGGCGGGAGGACAAAGATTGCCCGCCCATTTTCTTTTTGTGGTTAATACGTTTTCATAATGACTTTTGTTTTTTTTAAAGGGGAACGTCACCCCAAGTCAAAGTGCGCTGTAGCTCTCAACTTGCATAACGTTCAAGTGCATTAGCCTACTGAAGAGCTCATATGAACAATAAGGCCTTTTTGCTGATCTCTCGGAAGAGACAAACATCCGATAGGCAACCAAAGACTTATCATCTGAATATAGGCCTGTCCACTTGCTGAACTTGGCTTATACTCAGTCCTTCGTTCTTTCATATCATTAATTGTGTTGTTCAACTATGCTGTGGGTACTGGGTAGATCTCCCATAAAGGGACAACTCACACTAGAGAGTTTACTCCTTCGGTCTGAGTCTCTTGAGGTTGACTGTGACCTCTCATAATTGTACTCAAGTGTATTTGAATAAAAAACAAGCATACTTGTTGCTTGTGAGCCCTTATTACACAAATACCATTTGTGTCACTTTACACTGTAGTATCGTACAGTGCGTGGAATTGTGGCCTTGCGAAAGAAAGTTGAGATCCAGGTGGTTTCTTCCTCAAGTCAATTTATAATAGGGGGGTTACGAGACGTACAACTTACAACTCCTCTGAGTGACTGTACAAGAAGTGCAATGGTTCTTTGCTCTGAGCTTATATAGCCAATGTCTATGCTCAATCATGCATACATGTGTGTATTTGTGTGTTGGATGTGCAAAGGTAAGTATGTGTTGTGTCTTGTATGTGGGTGTGTCTTGTTTGTAGGTGTGTGCTTTAACTTCTGGGTACCTAAACGTGCGTGCGTGTGTGTGCGTGCGTGCGTGCGTGTGTGTCTGTGATGAAATCCAGATGTGGTGTCCCCTTCTATCCTGTGTTTGTGGAATGTAGTCCATCAATTATAGTCCACGTGAACTGTCTCTAGTTCAATCTTGTGCCTGGCGGTGTCATCCTGGGCCTATATACTAAAAAGCAGCACAGCAGTTGTGTATTCTTAGACACTGCTCAGTTGGTAAAAGCATTTGCATACAGAGAGGAAATGTCCAAGCCAATTTATTTGTCAATGTTATGTTTATTTAACATCCAAAAGGATGGAGCTCCATCCCGACTGTAACACACAAGAGTAACTGAATTGAACAGAGAGATTAATATGGTTATTTTAATGCAGCCCGCAGCTGTCCTGACCAGATTCTGTTGACAACCCATTACACCATTACACACTTGACTGCAAAACATCATTTCCTGTTGCAGTGATTGTGACATCAACTCAACTTGTCTCAACTTGTCTAAAGTACATTTAAAATGACAAAGGTTAACCAAAGTGCTATACGGATCAAAACAAGGCAACAGAGTAAAAATGTTTAAAAAAGGGGAAAAATAAGAAAAACGGGTGTCTTGACCTCACATAACCTTGGACCCGAGCTGTTTCCTAGCAACGCAGCTCCCCCTGCCGTCCCTCCAGACTATGGGATGACGAGTAGACGAAGCAGGTGGGCGTGGCCGAACGGAACGGAAGGAACCAGCGTGCAAAGGAAGTGTGGTGTGCTGGGTCGAGTGGGGGAGAGATGGAGACGGGTATGGCTGCAGGCGTGGAGTCACCTCCCTTAGCAGATCTTTCTCTTGGAGAGATGATGGAGTCGGAGTCGGAGGATCTAGTGCGAGAAATTCTAAGTGAGGAAGATAAACGAGGACTTGACAACAAAAGAAAGAGGACAAATGATCCCACGACTAGCCCAGAAACTGAACGGATCGTGGTAGGAATGAGGGCACTGACCAAAAGAAACGGAATATTTAGTGATGCACACGCGATAGGAAGGTTTATTTCAAGTCAAGTGGGGAAGCTCAGAAGCATGAAAACTCCTCTCTCTCTCTCTCTCTCTCTCTCTCTCTCTCTCTCTCTCTCTCTCTCTCTCTCTCTCTCTCTCTCTCTCGTGTGAGGGACGCTGCGCGCATTTACGCACACAGCTGCAGGAATGCATTTAAATTAACAAGCGCATGTCCTCTCTGATCGAATCACCGCACCAATTGTCAAATATTCGAGGCAGAAATTGTGAAAATAGCTGATCTACATGCTCACATTGCAAGGCGTTGTGAGCATGTATATCTACATGTGGCAGCCCGGCAGAGTGTTTTCTGCTGGTGTTTCAGTCCGAGTGTATCAAAGGTTGCGTTCGGAAATGCGCACCGGGTGTGTGCTCAGTGTAGTGAGTGCCTAAACCTCAGTAAAATTATGCCTAACCCAGACCCGGTGCGCATTTCTGAACGCACCCTTTGATACACTCCGACTGAAACACCAGCAGAAAACACTCTCCCGTGTTTTGACCCAAGAAATGGCCGCTATGGCAATCTGATCCAAGGTTTTACTTATGTTCACTGTTTCAAAATAATTTGCAGATTTCGTCAAGGGACAGTTCACAAAGCGACACATGATGTATATTACTAAAGCAAGCTGCTTTATAGATTGACACAAAGAACAAGTAGCCCTAGAGTAGCTGTATATGTCAGTCGTTCTCAAAGTGGATTTCAGGGACTTGGAGTCAGTGTTTCTGTATGGGGGTCTAAAGTTTGCCTGGCTCCAGCCAATAGACCCGCCCACTCTGATTGGACTGCTTCTCAGCGTAGAGTCTGAAATCAGGCTAGTCTAAAGTGGCCCTTACAAGTCTGTAACTTTGACAATGTACAAATGGATCCATCCATTTGGATCCATTTGTACACTGTCAAAGTTAGGGGAGACCTTCACATTTTAAAGTTTGAGAACCACTGGTATGTAGCCTGTAGGCATAGAGTTATATTGTATGTAGGCCTACTACTGTAGGCCTATTACAGCGGTGCCAGTGAGTTCAACTTGCGGTCAGCTATTGTCATCTAATTTCATATATCAATTAGATAAAGTTCTGGCAGAAAACGTGAGAGTCAAATAAATCTCACACAGACCATATGACATTTCTCCAGTTAGCACATTTAATGCAGGCACATGACAGGTGTAATTAATTACTATGGCTACCCCGGCGACTCCGCACAAACCTCAATGCACCTGTCAATTGTGGACCCCAAAAATATATGTCACTATTAACACACGTTTTCTTTCTTTAATTGTGTTCCTCACAGCAATTAATTATTGGGTGTACACAGCTTGCGACTAATGCCATGGCACCGGGTCACAAACAAATGAAGGCATCTATTATATTGAATACAATACATGAAATGTATATGTAATATCACAGTCAAACAGCTGCATGCAGAGCTTATTTTCAATTATTAAAAATGTTTCATATTACAAACCAACCTTGATAGGCTATGTATTTGACTAGCACATCTGCAGTCATTGTCCTTCCTGGAGCTCATAAGACAATATCTAACTTGGACAAGCAGGGTTCCCCTGTTCAAAGAGGCAGTGTTGGAAAGTAACTACACATTTATTCGTGTCAGTACTTCTTCCAACCACTGGAAAGAGGGGTAGAAGTTTGTATGTTGTCCCATGCCAGGATCAAACACTGGGTAGGGCATGATGGTTTACTGCTTGTGGCTTTAAATCATTGGTTCAACTTCTCAAGGTGGGTTCTGGGGGACCCACACGGGTCCTTGTCGGAGTTCCAGGGGGTCCCCAGCAAATGATAGTTAAAAACCAAATGGACCCTTATGGGTATGTAACCTTGGGAGTGTACTAATGGAACGAAACTGGCCCTTTTGGTTCCATTTGTACACTCACAGTTAAATTAACATTGATTTTACAATATCATTATGCCTCATTCACATACAGAGAAGCAAAGCTAATGGTTTGCTTGGCAATTCAATGTATTCTCCATGCAAACCAGCTTTTAAAATGTCCAAGTTGGAACAAAAAGCTTGGACATTTTTAAAGCTGGTTTTCATAGAGATTACATTGAATTACCAAGCAAACCATTAGCTTGGCTTCTCTCAGTGTGAATGCAGCATTAGGGTCTCAGAGATAGAAATAACATTAAGGTTTGTAATGTAATGCATGGCAAACCGGGGGTCCTTGAAATTAAAATGGTTGAGAATGACTGCTATAGAGTCGTAAAAAAACCTTCTCATGGGTATTCGTGGCATATTTTTTCAAATGGGTGTTAATTTGAAGGGCTAATAAGTGTCAATTTGAGGGTCCATGACTCAAAAAAGTTTGAGAACCACCGCTTTAGATCTCCTTCTCCCATCTCCTCTTCCTCCTCAGCCACAGAAGAAGCTGCTGAACTGTGTGGACAGCTGTGTGGACGAGGCTCTGGAAGGCGTGGTGAGGGCCAGCGGAAGCCTGTCCTTACTGAGGGGACACAGGGTGGTGGTGCGCTCCGACCTGGACGCGCTCAGAGGCAAAGTGGCCCTGGTGTCTGGGGGGGGCTCGGGACATGAGCCAGCACATGCAGGTATACTAACTACGCTGCTATTGACCCATTTAAGGCCTGCGGACGATTCTACAAATGCCTTCTGAATCAGCAGTTCCAAGACTTTTATCGTAATTCAAAATTATTCAACATTTGTCAAACTCTTTCCAAGATTTTTCAAGAATGTTCGAAAATAGCAGATACAAGCAGCTTGTATATCTGTTATTTTTGTATAGCCAGCGCTAAAATCTAAAATAACACAGAAGTTTTCCCGGATTTAATGGTTTAAACCGGTATTATGTAATTAATATGCAAAACAACGCCCACAGCAGCGTCTCTAGCGCTGTCACAACGTCATTTTAGTGCAACATTTGAAACTTTTGGCCTATTACTATGACCTGCCTCTCAAGATTATTAAGACATCCAATGGTTCATGAAACCAACAGACAGAGTGACTTGTTTATATGTTCTTGCTATATAATCTGCTTTTGGTGCGCTCTAATTCTTCTTTCTGTCTGTCTATAGGGTATATAGGTAAAGGTATGCTGTCAGCAGCTGTAGCAGGAGGGGTCTTTGCCTCTCCACCTCCTGCCAGTATCCTAGCTGCCATACTGTATCTGCACAACGCAGGTATAGTACTGTGTGTGCATGCGTGTGCGACCTATTCTTTTGTAAATTTTTCATACTTTGTATGTCAGTTGGTGTAAAAAGTTCTTCAATATTTTAATGAACCACTTAAACCCCTTTCAAGACCAGGGTCTCCCAGGGCTTTATACTGGGTCTGTCCGTAGCCAGATTGGGGTCCTTGAAATTATAATAGTTGGATAAAATCAACCCTCTTCTCCCAGGCGCGTTGGGGGTCCTTCTCATCGTTAAAAACTACACTGGCGACCGTCTCAACTTTGGATTGGCTGCTGAGCAGGCCCGTAGCCAGGGCGTCTCCGTTGACATGGTGATAGTCGCCGATGACTGTTCGTTTGACCGCCCCAGCAAGGCAGGGAGGCGTGGCCTGTGTGGAACCGTATTCATACACAAGGTAAGCTTTGGTTTATAGGCAAGTAAAGTAAATACATCTTTTCTTTTTCTTTTCTTTTTTAACTTTAATTAATTTACCATTCTTAAGAGTTCCATTAAATACATAACTGTAGAAATGTAAATTAAACTTTCCACTCTAAGGCATTCAACATTCAATGTTTTTATTTGTAATATATGGAGATTTGGCACCGCTGCAGAAAGTCATTTTGTATTTTAAAACAAAATGTCAGACCCCAAAGGGTTAACATTATTATTAACAGCTTCTCGATTATTCTGTTAAAGCTGCATGAAACCCAAAATCACTTTTTCTATAAATATGTATTATATAAATGAGTTGTGATAGGGAGCAATGATAGCAATGATAATGGTTCAATTTGCCCATATGCTTGTGGATTCAGAACTTTCTGCTGTCTCTGTAGCTATTTCTGTGTACTTCCAGTTTCTGGGTAGAAAAGACATATTTGGCGCTACTCATTACATATTTGCTCACTGCATTCCATTAGTTCGGCGTGACATGGCTTATAATTAATATTAATGTTTGTTTTATATAGATTTGTATCACACTGCACTTTCTGACCAGAGAGAAGCACCCGCAGTCACTTTGTAGTGACTGTCTGTTTCCTGGTTCTCTTTCACAAGTCGGACTTTAGGGTATAGTTTAGGGTATAGTATTTGCAATGGTTTTAGTCGGATATATTTAATTTGAGTATTTTAGCCATGGCTTGTTGTCTCGCCACCGTGTTTACATGCCGTGTCGCTTTCGCGACGCGTTGTGAGCTTGTAAATCAGCTATGTTCTGTGCATGTGAACGTTGTGTGTGCGCTCACTGTCACCACACAAACACACACACGGACACACAGAAAATAGCCGACAGTGCTCAGGCATTGACACTAAGGCTTGCCCACCTGCCCCCGGCAGGTAAATAAAACGTCAGGGCAGGTGAAGTTGGCTTTCAGGTTGCCCGACGGGGCAAGTGCTCATTTGAGAGGGGACACAAATGTCTATAAACACAACACGAGATATCTGTCTAAACACCTGAACGTGGCCAGTGCGCTGTGTCTTCTGGTCTGTGGAATGTAAAATAAGAGCACTATTTACCTATAATGTGCTGTTTTTACTGTTGCTACATTTAAAAAATATAAAATAACAAGTGTGAAACTGTGAAACCATAGACAGATTCAATCATAGCCAAAGTATTTGGTATTTGGATTTGGAGGTATTGAGGTATGACATTTTATCGCACAGCCCCAGAAAGTAAAGAAATAAGTGTTAAATTGAGCGGTAATTAAAATCGTACCTATCATTTTATAATGGACGATTTACTTTTCGGGCAAGTGGGCATTACCTTCGGGCAAGTAGAACATGACCTGTACTTGCCTCTGAGACCTTAGTGTCAACCCCTGCTAGCGTCCATCCCTCCGGTTGTCCCCGCGGATTAGACAGCATGGCGTGCGGTAAACAGTCCACATAGCACGGGTGGAGAAAGTTAAAATCATGGATACGGCCCTTAGACGGCTTGTTAGTAAAAGACTTGCACATTTTTACCAGTGTATATATATACGGAATATATGCAAAATCTTTATCCTTTTTCCACCTGCAGTGCCTTGTTTTAATTATGGTTTCCGAAATGCTAACAGCAAGTGCAGACAGCTCAGTCTGTGTGGCTACTTTCAGAATATAATGATATGCACGCATTACTCCGCCCCCTCGCCTCACAACAACAGAACTACACAACTACATTTTAGATTTCTTTTCATAATCTGAATTCTGATAAAATGAACACAGAGGCGGGGTTTCAGGCTCCTTTAATCGAAACAGCAATCGATAGAAATAACCGCTAAGAAGATGTTCGATAATTGCAGCCCTATTGTCCTGTATAAATGTTGAGAGGAAAACTGTTTGTCTCTTTGAAGGGGGAAAATCACTGTCCATACAGTAAATTCTATATTCACTCCATTGTTTTGAAATAAACGTCACTATACTGTATGTGGTTTGTATTTTAGCTGGCAGGTGCAATGGCACAGAATGGCTGTGCATTGAAAAAGATCGTCTCCAGGATGACAGAGGCCTTGAAGGGGATTGGTGAGTTAATAAATGACCCTACGTACATTAGTGCTTAAAGAAAAATATCAATATGATTGCGACCGTAGGGAGCTACTTACTGTAGAAACCTCCACCGGCTGTCCGTGGGTGAGTGAGTGAGTCAGTCAGTCAGTCACACTTTTGCCCTGCTCATATCTCCGCAACCGTTGACCCGATCCATGCCAGATTTTGCACACACACTCCTTGACTGCCAAACTACAACCTCCAAGGACCCCCGGAGCCCCAGGGACCCCCGGGTCCCTGGGGTAAAAAATGACCGAATGTGGTCACACGTCACACTTTTTCCCTGCGCATATCTCCGCAACCGTTGACCCGATCCATGCCAGATTTTGCACACACACTCCTTGCCTGCCAAACTACAACCTCCAAGGACCCCCGGAGCCCCAGATGTAAAAAAGGACCAAATGTGCAAAAATGACCAAATGACCACCGCAACGGGGCTGCTCACGGTGAATTCCCGGGGACCACCGACTCCTGGTGCTCCAGAACGGATGCAAAAGTGGTGGCGCCCCCAGTGGAGGACCCCCTGCCACTGCAGCGCACATAAAATGCCGTAACTCGGGCTAGGAGCGTCCTCATTTCTCACATGGCCCTATTCCAGCGCCACCTTCAGGCCGATTTTTAAAACACATTTTTGGACACTGCTCCTACAGTTTTTGCCCTAAAGTCACGAATATCACTACACAGCATGTCTACACTCATGTCATCAACATGGATCAGGAAGATTTTGGAAAAACAAATGTTTGCCCTATTTGTGGAGATAAGCCACCTACGGTCGCTTATCTCCCGATTAGGGAGTCTTACTGGTGTTATTGATAAAACCAAAATGCAGATAAGATGCAAATTAAGATGCTTTTGGTGTCTTATATGAAACAGCCATTTCAGCAGTGCTATGCAATTAGTCTCATGTCGTCTCTCACACACTGATCTATGTCATCTACTAATGTAATGTGTTACTGATGATGGTCTGAGCGTTCCACACGTCACTTATTTTAACTAGTTTTGTTTGAATAAAGTAACAAGGCAAGCTCTTCATCCCTCATGTATTCTACGCTTATTACACAGGATGTTTGTGTGAATGTGTGCCTGCGTTTTTCATTGTGTGTTCTCTATCCTGCAGGTACTCTGGGAGTGAGTCTGTCTTCCTGCAGTGTTCCTGGATGTGTGCCCTCATTTGACCTGCCGCCCGGAGACATGGAGCTGGGACTGGGTGAGAGCGAGGAGGGGAGGGATGGATGCAGGGGTGTCACAATGGGGGGGAAGTGGGACAGAGTTACTAGGGCCCAAGGTTGAGGGGGCCTTCATTATTTTATGCTTTAGCTATCTACAAGCTCGCAGCGCGGCACTTGTATATCTGCTATTTTTGAGACGTCATGAAAATGTGTGCAAATCTTTGAATATATGTATTTTTAAGCGAACATTTGTAACTCAAATTTTGCTTCTGGGGGGGTCCCTGGAACTAAATATTTTGAGATGGGGGTCCGTGGCCAAATACATATAATTTTGGGGATCCTTCACACGAAAAGGTTTGAGCACTGACATAGAAACAGGTTTTTCAAAAAACCTTCAAAGACTTTTCTAGATTTTTCAAAAGTATCACGCTGTGAGCTAACTGAGCTTGTATATCTGCTATTTTTAAGCACAAAATAACACAGTGAATCCTTGTACCGAGGACCCAGAATTTGGTGCGACATTTATTATGGGGAATAATGAAAAAAGAACAATGTATTAGTCTTGCATGGCCAGACTGATATATTGAAATTATCTTTATTATGAATAATCCCTTGAGATGTACCATCTCGTTTTTCAAGGGAGTCCAACAGATTTACACAATTCATACAATTTTCATCCATAGAACTGATGCCTCCCACAATTTTCAAATGCTTCCGGTCATCCAGTCTGGGACAGGGACGCTCTGATCTTGAGTAAAATATAAAGCAAGCAGATGTGAAGCCTCCTCCCCACTTCCATTTAGCGCAAATTGATCCTAATAATAAATTATCATCTACACTGCTCAAAGTATTTAAGGGAATTAAAGATTCCCTAGTTTAGGGGCGCCCGCTGGCCTGGTGGTCAAGGCGCATACCACATACTAGGCTATGATGCCTGCTGGCGTCGCCGGTTCGATTCCCGATCCGGACGACCTTTGCCGCATGTCATTCCCCATCTCTCTCCCCATTTCCTGTCAGTCTACTGTCCTGTCAATAAAGGCATAAAAAGCCCAAAAACAAATCTTAAAAAAAAAAAAAAAGATTCCCTAGTTTATACTCTTATCTGGTTCAAATGACAGCTGTGTTCCCTCCCACTTATCAGGTATCCATGGTGAACCAGGCGTAAAGCGATCAAAGGTAGGTTTTCACCCCAAAACTAGAGCCCCTCAATTCAATTCAATTCAATTCAATTCAAAGGAGCTTAATTGGCATGAGAAAGCATACATTTACAAAATATCACTCACAGGCTAAAATAGGCTTACATGCACATCACATACAAGTATTTTCCTTAGTGGTAGGTCCTGAACCAGTGGAATCATACATACCCATGATGCATTTTGAGAACAGCCAGAGCAAAGCCATAGTCGAGCTAAATGTATGATTTCAAGGTATAAATATGTATGTTAGGCATTAAACTCCAAAATCAGCATGTTGGAATCGCTACCAGTTCAGGAGTACCAACCTTTCTTTTATTATTATTGCAAGTTCAAATGTATATTGACTTTTTCTATCACTCAGCTGTCATCTACTGATGAGGTGGTGAAAACCATGGTGGATCACATGACCAACCCTGACAGCCAGTCACATCTGTCACTGAAGTCAGGTATGCAGGGGCGTCAAGGGGGGGAAAAATAGCAGATATACAAGCTCACATCGCGGCCGAGTGCCGCGTTGTGAGCTTGTAGATCTGCTATTTTTTAAAAGCTTTGATCGGTATCGGCTTTGCCGATCTATAGATCAGCTATTTTCACAATATTTATCTGTGAAAATAGCATCCTATCGGTTCTTCATATTTGTGTGTGTGTGTGTGTGTGTGTGTGTGTGTGTGTGTGTGTGTGTGTGTGTGTGTGTGTGTGTGTGTGTGTGTGTGTGTGTGTGTGTGTGTGTGTGTGTGTGTGTGTGTGTGTGTGTGTGTGTGTGTGTTCTCTCTCTCCCCAGGTGACAGTGTAGTGGTGTGTGTGAACAATCTTGGAGCTCTGTCCTGTCTAGAGATGGCCGTGGTTACCAGAGCTGTTCTCAACTGCCTGGGTAAGCGTCCGTGCATATGTGTGGTGTGTGTGTATGCGTGCATACACACATAAGTGTGCTTCCATCACATCAAAGGCTTTATGGTTTAACAAAGCGCGCTCTGCACATGTAGGACATACTGTACATGGCCACGAGTGCATAAGGTGCAAGTTGGCCCCTCGACAGAGTGCAGTCTAGTTGTTCCTGTCATTATGATGTGATGTGACGTGTGATTGGCCATCTCTATGGTTACAGAGGGTCGCGGTGTTGTGGTTGCCAGGGTGATGTCGGGTTCTTTTATGACGTCACTGGAGATGGCTGGAGTGTCGCTGACGCTGATGAAAGTTGACCATGAAACACTGAGACTGTTTGGTAAGAACAAGCATGCACAGCATACACACTATAGACTACAGAGCGTTTTCCTGAGCACTCACCTGCAGAGGGCGCAGTCAGCCATGGCTGCGCTGTCACTCTAGTCTGTTGATACGCTGGACAAGGAGTTACAAAGATGTTCGCTAGAAGTGCCCCCTCGTCTTCCGAACCACCATCCCAGAATCCCATGGATTAAGTTCTCAGTCGCCACAGCTGATTTTGGTAATTTGGATTTCGCTGTGAAAATGTCCCATCTGCAAGCTCTTGCGACGCTGTTTTGAAAAAGGATTAGAGCATTTGACGTGGTCAAACTAGCAATATGTTCAGAAGCATCTTCCATAAAACCCTAATGGTCTCGGATATTTCATAAAGCAAAAGCTAAAGCCTCAGTCTATGATTTCTTCATCTGGTTGGCTGTATGTAGAACAGCTGTCTTTTCACACTGTTTCACAAAAAGAAAAAACAAATTGTACTGTATATACATCCTCTCCCCTTCCTCTCCTGTCTAGATGCTGGTTGCAGTGCTCCAGCATGGCCAACCCTCAGCAGGGTGTGTGTGAGTGAGCGTAACTGCACCGTGGAAGCTCCAGCTCTGGGCACACGACCTCAGGACCAAACACACACCGAAGGTCAGTCACTCTGTTTCTCTGAGATTATACTCAGCTTTATGAGTATAATGAATAATGAATCAGGGGGCGGCATAGCTCAGGGGTAGAGAAACCATTATTAGAGCACGAAGGGTTCCCTGTTCGAATCCGGGCTCCCCCTGAGTTCATGTCGAAGGGTCCTTGAGCAAGACTCTGAACCCCTAATTGCTCCCGGTGAGTAGGTTGGTGCCTTGCATGGTTTCCTCCGCCACCGGTGTATGAACGTGTGTGTGAATGGGTGAATGTAATGCACAATCTATGTAAAGCGCTTTGGATAAAAGCGCTATATAAATGCACCATTTACCATTTATGAATAACACATGATATGCATTATTTCATATGTATTATTTGGTCATACTACATATTTAATCGCAGTTTTGAAAATAAGTTATTTGATTTATATTTACTTCCCGAATTGACTGAAGTAGCTTAGGCAGACAAACAAAATATGATGTTTGTGTCTTTGTGTCACTTTCAGCTGTTCTCAGTTTTCACATTATTGCTTTTCTAGCGCGAATATACAGTATGGTCTGTCAGGTGATAGTGTTCATCTGCAGGTGTGTTTCATTTGCTGTCCAGGTAGCCTGAGCCCTGTGATGCGTAGGTGTCTAGAGGCGGTCTGTTCCACTCTGTTACAGCACCAGGAGGAACTCAACTCCCTGGACCGCGCTTCTGGGGACGGAGATTGTGGGAACACCCACGCACAGGCCGCTAAAGGTGAAGGTCAAGCAATGTGCACTGCACACACAAAACAAAGATCAATTAAGTAGTGACGGGAGGGTTAATGGTTAGTGTGCCGACAACCATAATAGTTTGCAACATCATGTCAAAGTATGAAATAATTGGTAAATGGTGCATTTATATAGCGCCTTTATCCAAAGCGCTTTACAGAGATTGTGCATTACATTCTCCCATTCACACACCGATGGCAGAAGAAACCATGCAAGGCACCAAACAGCTCACCGGGAGCAACTAGGCCAGGGGTTCAGAGTCTTGCTCAAGCACTCTTCGACGCGTTATTATGATTCACACCACAGCTCCAGGCGGAGCCGCTCGTTTCGTTTGACCAGCGTCGGCAGGTTAGGTTTAGGCATAGTTTTACTGAGGTTAGGGTTAGGGTTAGGCATAGTTTTACTGAGGTTAGGGTTAGAGTTAGGCATAGTTTTACTGAGGTTAAGGTTAGGGTTAGAGTTAGGCATAGTTTAGGTGGTCCTCCCACCCGGCACCTCCGCACGGTGCAAAAGAAGTGCTCCCTAGCTCCGGTTCAGCCAATCAAAAGCTTCCATGGGCGGGGTTTTCCTGGAGCTGTGGTGTGAATCATAATAACGCCTCTTCGACACCAACTCTGGGGAGCCCAGGATCGAACTGGGAACCCTTCGGGAACCCTCCGTGTTCTAATGACGGTTTCTCTACCCCTGAGCCACTGCCGCCCCCTATGCATCCTAGACTCAAATTGAATCGTTGGTGAATCAGGTGAATCGTAATAGAATAGAATTGCCACAAAATGTAATTATATTATGTTACTTTGAACTGTACACACACACACAATATGGAAGGGCATGAGTCTTTTTTTAACTTGTTAGTCATTTGAAATATTTTGCTCTCAGCTATTCAGCAGTGGCTCCAGAGTCAGGTGGTTCCTGGTTGCCCGGGGAAACTGCTGTCTGTCCTCGCTGGATTGGTGGAGGAGAAGATGGGCGGGTCATCTGGAGCAGTGAGTAGGTTATAGGCCGTGGGGTAATAGGGTTATAGGAGGTTGTACTCTTAAAGGTGATACACCATGCATTTAAAAGGTATTTATGTCATATTGTTTATGTCCCAAAAACGTTTTTCAAAAGGTTTGATGCTAAATTACCACTCCTGAATAGAGAGCCTCTCTCATTTTTGAATGGCTCTCAGGGAGCATTGTTTTCTTCAAAAACGGCCGTCGCTGACGTCAGCGACGGCAGCAAATCTGGACAGCCTGTTTTGAGAACAAGTGGGATGCTTTTAACCTCCGCCTTCCCAAAACCAGAGAAAGACACAATGGTCAGAAATGGGACTTTGTGAGGATAGAAGGTGCTAGTGGGACCCCAAAAAAAGGTTTTAAAATAGGAAAAGTGACATTTCATGGTGTATCACCTTTAACTGTAACTTGAAAAATAACCATAAAAACCAACATGAAAAAGAATTGTGATAAGATTGTGTATCGTGATACAGCTTGGAAAAAGATCGCGATATTGTATTTTTCCATATCACCCACCCCTATGTACAGTACACTGCAATACAAACGCAATACACTCATACACATTTATTTCTCTGTCTTCAGTTGTACAGTCTCTTCCTGACAGCAGCAGCTGGTCATCTCACTGAGGGGCGGAGCAACGCAGTAGCCTGGGCCAACGCAGTGCATGCTGGGACCCAGGCCATGCGGAGGTATGACTGGTGAAAGCAAAAATGTTCAATATAGCAAGATAGGGCAACCTGGTTGGAGCCACTAGAGTGTGAACGTCTGTTTTCTGGTTCTAGATCCCGCGAGTGTGTGTTGCTGGGACAGAGAAATGGTGATAATGAAGTCGATTTTCTCCTAATTTGTGTCTCTGAGAAAAAAAGCCATTTTAGTATGAACATTTTGGGAATAATGTGTGGCTTGTAACGATCGCAGGGGTTAAAGTTCTCAGTCCTGGGGACTGATTTCAGTCTTGAGGATTCCATAGGGTCTGTTTCTGAGATCAGTGCAGATCTGCAAAAACATGAATAAATAAAATAGGGTCTGTTTCTGAGATCAGTGCAGATCTGCAAAAACATGAATAAATAAAATAAGGGGGAGGTGTAGCGATGGCCACGGCGTGAATGACAAAGTTGTCAAAAAGTCTAGTGATCTCCAAACTAAAAAGCAGTTATAATTTCAAGATATGAGTATTTGAATTGGCCAGACAAGCAATAGAATACAACAGGACTTCAGAAGATATTTCTATAAAATAAAGCATCTTTGGCACACATACATTCAGTGAAAGCAGTTCAGAACTTCAGTAGAAAAATAAATACAAATAATAATATAATTATATATACAGTATGTATGTATATATAAAATATGTACGCTGCACATGCCATGTTTCAAGAAATCACATATTGGGACATGGTCTGAAAATAATATCAGTCTTGTGATTCTTTTTGGCTTTAACCCCTGAACGATCGATATTTAGTTCAGTGACCATGGAGCTAAAGAATTGTTCAGAAGCTGTGTTTACATTCCCTCTCCGATGGAAATGAAAATGAATACTCCAACCTGCTTCCGCCTCCTAAAAAGGTGATCACCTAGCCTCGTGTAGTCAGGCTTACTCATCTGTGAAGAGAAAAGCCTGGTCAAGATATGAAGCAGAGAGAGTTCGAGGAGGTGAATTTTCCCGGAAGTTGTCTTTTTTTATTTTTATTATTATTATTTTTGTCTGTGTGGTGTCCCTGCAAACGTATTCCCCCTTGAAGAATATCTGTTCTACTTCTCCCGCTCCGTCGGTTGCGCTCGCAATAAACAATATACAAACAAACATTGATTCTGACAATGTTACACCTATTAAGAGCTACAATCTATTTGTGTTTGTTTCGTTCGGGAATGTAAACAGACCCGCACTGCATGACGTAACTTCCGTTAAACGCAGCTACTTCCGCCACTTTCGCTAGAACCAACCGGAAGTCATATTCTGCCCAGGGTGGCGTCCACCCAAGTCACGCAGATACGGGAAGTAAACCGGAATTGCCATGTCTTGCTATTTCCGTCTTGGGTGAAAGCGCTTTTGGTTCTTCACAAAGAAAGAATGTCGGCTGTCTCTGCTTGTCTACTATTATACACACGTATAGTAGAAGTAGAGAAATGGACATAGTTAGAAGATTAATTGTTGCTTTATGGTTAGAGTTAGGCTTACACTTATGAAAAGCATTCGGCTTTAGAATAGGCAGACCTTTTACAAATTAAAGTTGATGTCCTATCAAGTTTAGTACTACAAATGTGTTATTATTGACACTGACCTTTCCTGACCGGTCTTTCAGATATGGTGGTGCAGACCCTGGAGACAGGACAATGGTAAGAGATCAGTCCACGGTGCCATTGCGCTCGCTCGCTTGCTCACACACACACACACACACACACACACACACACACACACACACACACACACACACACACACACACACTGCTGAGGTTTGTCCATGCTGGAGCATTGGTACTTCTTATGTAACTCCTGACCTGCATATTCATTTAGTGCTTGTTGTTTCAGCCGATATTTCAGTCAAATTCCAATCAAAATAAATGAATGAATGGTGTATTTAAAAAGTGCCTTTATCCAAAGCACGTTACTTGGAATGTGCATAAGCATTACAATCACCCATTCACAAAAACATATGTTTTCATCTGATTTGATCCCACACATTACTACAGCATTTACATTTAGAGCCCTTGTTCCATGTTACAGTGCACTTTTACACATAGGCGACATTAATTCAAGTGGACAATGAGATCAAGTCTCTCTCTCATCTCCCATCAGTTGGATGCTCTGTGCCCTGCAGTGGATGAGCTGATGAAAGTAACCACAGCACCACCTGGCAGTGAACTTGTGATACTGCAAACAGCTGTGGTGGTAGGTAACTTGTTCCGGTTTCCAAGACTTGTGCAATTTATTCCAATTCAATCAAAGCTGTTCTGGTAGCTTTTGAACTCCAACATTTTACTAAGACACTTTATGAGTTTTTTTCCTTTCATTTAATTAGCCCTGTGCCCAGGGGTGTGCACAGTATATGAATGCACAGTATATGAGGGATTGAATGTCCCTGAGGAGTCTCAGAAGTAATGTTGGAGAACCCAGACCAGTGCCTGACTGAATAGTCACCATTGACGCCCAGTTGTGCAATACCTATTGTATCTGTCTATCTGTGTCCCTTTCATGCCCATACATTATATGGAGATCTCTGTCTAGCTCTTTTTTATGCCCATATATGGTGTTCTGTGTCCAGGCCAGTCTGTGATGTGATCTCCAAATTAGGGTTTTGTAGTCAGTCAGTGATGTCAGTCATCTCCAAATTTGACAGACATTCGGTAAATGAATAGTTAGATGGAATACTGGGTGTGTTGTAGGGCTGGGTTCGGTAACCGCCGTACCGCCGTATCGCGGTATACCGCGGCCTACCGCGGTGTCAGGGTCCTTACCGCGGTCAAAAAAGACAAAAAAATTGGCTATTTTTATTGGGAACGAGCGAGTTTTAAAACGGGGGAGAAGCGAGGACCGCATGCGCTCCATGCCGCTCTGCTCTGGGCCGTGTACCACACGTTGGAAGCCGCCCACATACGTCACTCACACACACACACAGTGCACGCAGGGCAGTAGAGTACGGAGCACAACTCTATGACGGAGCAGCAATGCAGCATATACTTTCTCTGTAATCCACTCGACACAAGGATGTTAATACATACCTTGTGTTGTGGCATATCTTTTTTTATTCATACGGATTACTGGCGGAGCGCGGGCCGCGTGGACAAAACCGAAAATGAAACTATTTTACTTTCTCCAGCTCCACCGCGTCGCACGTTGTGCTCCGTCCAGCGGCGCGTCGGCGATTTTATAACCTTTTCTGTCAAGTCTTGTAACTAAAACCTGTATATAGCAGCACTCAATCACTGTGATTTGAGAGTTGAGACGTGACGTGAGTTTACAGAATCACTGTACACGATCTGACTACCCTTCCTCTTCTGGTTTGTTCACATAGCTGTTTGTGTCTGAAAAGCCCAAGTAGCTAGCCTACGTTACTATGGTAACCCGACAGTGCAGATCTAAAAGCTCAGAACGCATCGCGGATGCGATGTGGTGTGAGCTTGTAGATCTGCTCCTTTGAAAGCCAGACCCGCTGTGCTGTACGGAGAAGTATATCTCGGGCAGTCAGGCTGTGTCGCCTCTCCACTGTGGAGAGGCGACTTTTGGGAAGATGATTGCAATATTTTGGCTTATCGCCGAACCTTAATTAATAGATACGGGGGTGCGGTAATTACCGCAGTACCGGCGGTAAATGGGAAGACGGTAATCGCGGTAACAAAATGTCCATACCGCCCCAGGCCTAGTGTGTTGTGTTGTTTGAAATAAGATAATATATACATACATGATACATGATATATTCATGATCACATCCTCTCAGGATGATGTTCATCTGTGCAATATGATTGCTTTAAAAGTGCTTAAAAAATGAATGACTCTGTATTGTATATTATGTACATTACTCACTCTCCAGAAAGCCGAGTTGGGAGCGGAGTCTACCCTTGACCTCACGGCGAGGGCAGGGAGAGCCAGCTACATCGCCGAAGAGCGGGTGACCCTGCGGGACCCGGGCGCCGTGGCGATCGCCGCCATCTTCAGAGCTGTGCTGTCGACAATCGGTGCACAGAAGTAACCTAGCAACCACGGGCGGTGTAGGCCTATCACAAAACTGATGTCATCAGCTAGCGTTTGGATGGATAGAGATTTGTTATTAAGCTAATATAGGGATCAATCAGTTCATATACACATATTACCGGTGACTATGGATTGTTAGACAAATCCATTGAGAACAGTATTAATTGTAATTGTCTAACGGTTGATATATTGGCAATACATACTGTAGATCAGGGGTCTTCAACGTTTTCAGGCCAAGGACCCCATAGTTGAGAGAGAGATGAAGCAGGGACCCCCACAACCTTTTCATAGATTCAATAGAGTTTCATCGTTTGACAACACAATCATCAATGTATTTTGGATTCATGTCAATTTGTGTTTTCAGATATTTAACCACTTGAGCCGTCACCTAATAAACTTGACCTTTTACTCTGTACTTGGTGTGCTCTTTTCCCTCTCTACACCAAACCTCTTCGCCGAAAATAGCCGATCTACAAGCTCACAACACCTCTCAGCGCGAGGCGTTGTGAGCTTGTAGATTGCTATTTTTGGCTACAGTTCTCAGAATATGGACACTAGGGATCGAGTTAAAAAGTATTGGAAGATTTGGAGGAGCCCCTGTAGTAACTCTGTGGACCCCCTAGGGGTCCCGGACCCCCTGTTGAAGACCCCTGCTGTAGATCATTTTGTTCTTTTACCCATTCAAACCGGGAAAGCATCTGTGTCATTTTAGATTTTAGCGTTGGCTATTCAAAAATGGCAGGTGTACAAGCTCACAGCGCGTCACTTCGTGCCACGCTGTGAGCTTGTACATCTGCTATTTTAGTTTTTCTTTTTCTTTTTATCTTGAAAGTGTGAGAACTACTGATTCAGAACACATTGGGTAATCGACCTCGGTGTTGAATTGCTGTGTACTGTAAGGTAGGCCTTACGTAGCCATAAGATAATACACTCTCACTGTGACGGTTAAGCAAGGGATATTGAATGGTGATCATGTCATTGAGACATAAACCCTGATGTGAAACAGACACATTCATAGACAACACTCTTATAGACAGCTTGCCTATACAGAGCCACTCCGTAAAAAACAATATTAAAAATAGTACACTATTCACAAAAACACAAATGCTAAGCACTTTCAAGATGCCTGTGTGTTCAGATAAATTCAGATGAACATTTACATTTATTTAATTTACTCATTAATTTATTGTAGAAATCATTATTGCAGTTCTACACAAAATGGTAATGATGAGGGCATTTGAACTGAGAAGTTTTAAGTTTAACATTAACACTTCCATGACATTCATTAATACCTTTTACCTTGTACTGGTACGGTATGTCATTCACAGACAAAATGATTGCGTTTGTTTTTCCATTTAAAATTTTTTTTACAATAAAGATGTATTCGTTGCTAGAAAAACAAATCCACTAATCTTTGTAATTATGGTTAATAAAATAAACGTCACTATGAAATGTGTTTGTCCCCCCCCCCACTACCACACGCACGCACGCACCTGCTTTTTTGGGTGGTAAAAAATTAAATCCACCCACATATACTGTACATTGTTTTGAGTCACTGCTATCATTTTCTCCCTCGTCTTTGCATATTTTCCCCAATGGTGCAAATTTTAAGTCTACTTCTCAATAATGTCATGCATGTGTTTATTTCAACACTCTCTCTCTTCCCCCCTCTCTCTCTCTCGACTCTGATTTTAGTTTCTCTCTCGCTTCTCTCGTCTCACAACCTCTGAGCTCTCATTGACTTCCTGACACACACATCTCGCACAGATCAGACTTTGATCAGATCAGTCTCTCACACACACACCTCAGAGACGTAGGCTGAGAGAGAGAGAAACACACTGGTGGTGCAACAGTACAGAGACCACGCCAACGGTAAACGATCACTGTCTTGAAGTGTGTGTGGACCTGCTGTAACCATCCAAGAATTTCAGATTCTCTGAGAGCTGATGTTCAAAACTGAGACGTTAGAAACTGATCATCTGAAATGCAGTAAGTAGGAAAATACATTTTACGTGTGTGTGTGTGTGTGTGTGTGTGTGTGTGTGTGTTTGTGACAGATCCAGTACATACTGTGTACACTCACTGATGACTAATGACTTATACATGTTACTGCCACTGGTCACTTTGACTTCTGTTCAGTTATAATTGCCTTTTTAGATACCTGACCTGGAATTCAGAGATGTTGTACTGTGTGTCCAGAACCACATGAGGGCCAGCATTTGAATACATTTTCCGACCTACATTATAACAAAAACGGTGCTTCTTTAATAGCCAAACTAAGCTGATTTTAACTCATTTTGGGGACCAGTGTTGATCATTTTATTAAATCGATAAGTCAGAAGAGCGGTTGCAGCCCCAGTGTTTTCCACATTACGTAGTTTCACACAGGAAATGATTTTATGCACGGTTTCATCGGGCCACCTGTTCTACAGACCTGTTCAACCAAAACATGTGGTTATATATGTTCAACGCCAACAACGCATAGCAAACCACCAGGAAGTTGATCTCACTGTTCTTCCTCTAACTCTCTCATCGTCTGTCTCTAAGAAGAGACCTTGAACCATGAAAGAGCTCTTGGTCGAAAACTTATTCTTGACCTAATATATCCACATACATAATTTATATATGCACCTGTATCATTTGATTACACAGCCTACTATCACCATACATACACACATTTATTAATGTGTATAGCAATAATTAATGATGTATTTGTTTATATATACGGTGGTTTGTTGCATGTTCCAGTCTCTAAATTAGCCATTGATTGTGTTCTCATATCTTGGCCTAGAAAATAGCCATGTTTTGTTATTATCTCTCACTCTCTGTCAATGTCTGTTTATATTTCCCTCTCTTCTTCCACTTCTCTCCTTCCCTCCCTTCCCTCCACTCTCTCTCTATCAGATGGAGTTTGCCTGCAGTCATGTGGTGTGTAACTGGAGACCTGAGAGCATTAATGCAGGTAAATATAAATCCTAGTGCTCTCATAAAGATCACATCCCTTTATACAATAAATCGTCGCTGTCGTGCAGAACCCTCTACCTCCATATTCAAAATGTTCACGATAAACTAACCCCCGGCCCTTACTTGATCATACTTCAGTGTCGCACAACGTTTCGAGCTTGTAGATCTGCTACTTTTGCTGTCTGGATTTGTATCCTTAAAAGTAACAGTTTTGGACATATTTACACCCGACAGAGACTATTTATGGTATAAAATGATATTGACGGTTCCTCTTCTGTGCACGTCACAATAGGCGACCATTCAGCAAAAGTAGTAGATCTACAAGCTCTGGACTATTTTCAGACGAAATTAGGTGTAGAAGGGGCGAAAAAGGAGGAAGACCCACGTAAATATCCCTGTTGGTTCCCGGTCAACCAACATGGCGCTTAGGTGGATAATTGGCTTTAGCACGTACAGTATTTGTAATATAATTTCTTCCCACACCCACAGTCTCTGATATGAACAATAAAGCCATCACGTTAAGCGCTCGCCAGAGCAAATTACGCTGATCATTCCCTACATCCTTTTAGTATTAACACATTTGTGATGAGAGGCTGAGTTAATAATGAATTCCTTTTTCCCAGCATACACCAGTGTTTGTCCCAGACCGTCTGTGAATGAGCATCCATATGACAACAGAACGTCTGTTTTACTTCAAGCAGGTAGGTTACGCTCTCTTTCTCTCTCTCTCTCTCTCTCTCTCTCTCTCTCTCTCTCTCTCTCTCTCTCTCTCTCTGAACTGTTATTTGTATGTGTGGTGAGCTGCTGTTGGAAACAGGAAAACGCTTTTTTTTCTCAGCCTGTGTGTGTGTATGCATGTAGGGTAGGCAATAGGCATATGCTTAAGAACGATGGACAGAAAAGTCAGATAGTGTAGGAAGCTGTGAAACACACACACACACACACACACACACACACACACACACACACACACACACACACACACACACACACACACACACACACACACACCATACAGTCCATAGTGCAAACCACAAAGCAAATCTTATTACCAGAGAACGACTGAATGTGCCCAAATTATTTCCATTATGTTCCGTCATCCCACCCACCCATACACACACACAGTAAGTTGCAAGTCACTTGTTCATCATACGTATGTTGTGCTTATATTATGTTTCCTGTTAACTATGTATTTTATTTACAATGTAATATAAAGGGGAGCAGGTGGTAAACCTGTCAAAAATAAGTAGATAAGTCTTTTTATTTTCATTTTTTCAGAGCCAGGGATTGTCCCTCCACCTCTGCCCCCTCGACACACTATTCCCCAGAAACAGGCGCGGCGGTCCTCCACCACTATCCCTCCTCCACCCTCCTTCCTACCTCCACCCCCTCCCTCTGCACCGCCCGCACCTCCTCCTCGCTCCACCCTCGTTCCCCCTCTACCTTCTAAAGGTGAGCCTCTGTCTGTCTGTCTGTCTGTCTGTCTGTCTGTCTGTCTGTCTGTCTGTCTGTTTGTCCGTCTGATTTAACTGTGCGTTAACGCAGTGTTTCTCACACTTTAACATTTCAAGGTCTCCCCTTAAATCTGACAGTGTACAAATGGAAACAAATGAACCCGTCAGTTCATTTGGTTCCATTTGTACTGCTTGTCAGAGTTACAGACTTGTATGGGTCAATTTAGACCCCTCCCACAAAGGAACCCACAGAGTCCCTGGAATCCACTTTGAGAACCACTGAGTTAACGGAATTGAGCAGAAGCCACAGCTAGGTTTGCTTTGGAGTTAAACGTAAGGGGGATGTGGTTTAATGTTATCAGTTTGGCATTTAACTTGATGATGCGATTGGTTCTGTGTCACCACCTTGGAATAGTAACTGTCGGGCATATTGTGCAAGCGTAGAGTCCATATCCTCACTGTCGGGCAGAAACCTCGTATCTCCAAGTTTCAGATTTGTACGTTTTTTTTGGCAAAGTAAAGCCCTGCTTCATCATACAAGGCCGTCGCACAGAAGTAGTGAAAACAGCTGATCTACAAGCACACAACGCCTTGCACGTTGTGTGCTTGTAGATGGGCTGTTTTTACTAGTTTAAATCATTTTTAAAATGATAAATACAAAACAAACGGTTTGGACATACAAGGTTTCCACCCGACAACGACGATATGCTAAACCAGGGGTCTCAAACTGGCGGTCCGGGGGCCATTTGCGGCCCCCCACCTTAATATGAAAGTTTAATGTTAGTGCGGCCCACGAGTTTTATATGAACCTCAAAACAGTTAATAATATAGTACAGTTAACACTACAGTACATGTTCCATAAGTTAAACACAACTTGTTTACACCAGGGTCCTTGTTCATCTTATTTTGTGTTAAAAAATTGAAAATACATTTGAGAAGATTGGATATTTTCTTTTTTTTTTCTTTGATGGGGAGATAGATACAGAAGTTGTTAGACTGGTATGAAACTACAGTATAATAATAAAACAAATTAGTGCACATGCACTCATTTGTTTTATTAGAGCATGTGCACGAGCTGCACACGCGTGCATGTGCGCTGAGGCTGCGGCCCAGCCTCAGCCAGACTCTGCCTCCAGCGGCCCCAAGGTAAATTGAGTTTGAGACCCCTGTGCTAAACTCAAAGTAGTCTTCATTTGTCAGCGAGAGAACTCTGTGAAAGAGCACACATAGGCTCCCACCAAATCTTTTCGCCGCAAATAGCGAATCTGCAAGCTCACAACGTGTGAATCTGCTGTGTCTGCAGAATGTTTGCTTATGATACCCAGAATAAGGAAGCTCGGATTTGAGTAATCAAGTCTCTGTCTTTTTTTATTTCTCTGCCCTCTCCTCATTGTCATGACAGCAGGCGTATTACTAAGATATTGTTACTGGGGACTGTCCCTGAGACGACTTCTGCAGAAGTAGTTTTTCTCTATGGGGTCATCTTAAAATCATCTGATATCATGGTGGTCCAAAAATAAACAAACTGTCTCTGCGATGTTGTCAGGGAAGTGACTCGGCGGCCGTAACATTAACATGTCGCCGTCAGTTGATTCTTCGTATCCATATGAGTCAACAGTTCTTAGTTGATGCAATATAATAAAAAAAAACTACCCAGGTAGTGACATTCTACCGTCATAGTCAATGCCGTGCCGTGCAAGCTTCCGGTGAACAATGTCATCTGTGCACCATTTCAATATAGCCAGAGAAAGAATCTACCAGTACCACTAGTAAATAATAAATAATACAATAGTTACTGTGTCTTATAGTGAATACGTTTGCTCCTAGTTTTGGCGGCATCAGAGGTTCTTTTACATTGCTTTTTTTTTTATTATAATGGTTGCCTACAGAGCAACCAGACAATAGTTCTTGTCCAACTTTATTATTTCATCTAGAATAACCCCAAAACGCCTCAAAAAGTCCTTTGAGTTCAAAGGACATTTTCTGTCCCTTTTCTGATTGGACAATACAATGGATTTGAGGATTGGGTCAAGCTTCACGTGACATCACAATATGTACGCAACCACACATGCAATTTCCCAGAATTGCACATTTCTAGTTCCTTTATCATTTGAAGTTCAAGTCGTAGTACATTCTCTGCACTTGTCCACCCCCTGGTGGCCCTTGTGTGCCCTCTCAAGGACATCATTGCTCATGTTAGCAGGTATAACTAACCTTGTACCATGCAGAGGCCCACCATGCACACATAGTAGGGACTGTCTGGCCAGCCCTCCACACAGTATTGCATCATGACTGCATTATGCAAACACAACATACAGTACAGTACATCCGCTCGCAAAGCTCAGTCAGGTATTTATCACTTGTATGTGATGACATACAAAATATATTATCGTATGGTCCTCCATTCGGTTAGTTATTTGGGTTCGCTCAGCTATCATCCATGCATTCTAATGTTCCGTCCATGTCTCCATGAAGGGCAGAGCAGGCTGAGGGCCAACGTGAATGTGGTCTCCCTCAGTGTTGGAAAACTGGTGGACACCAGCAAAGGTGAGAGTGACACACACACACACACACACACACACACACACACACACACACACACACACACACACACACACACACACACACACACACACACTTGTATGCACACCCACTTACTGCACTCTCCACTTACCACTCTCTTCTTCGACTGCTCAGCCTCAGGTCTCCAGAGTTGTCAGCGCCCGGTGATTTGTGGGAAATGTAGTGCTGCCTTGTCGTCTGTGAGTTCCCTACAGATCAATGTGAGTTTAAATTCATCCATATCTTGTTTCATTTCGCATGCTTCAGGAGTTCTGTCTTACGTTTGTTTTCCGACCATGTCACGAGTACAAAGGACTCCAATGGAAACAAGCCATTGGCTTTCTTGGGTTTAATCCTCTTTATAGGCTCTACTTTTAGAGGCTAATTTATTTTGGTTCTGCTCTGTCTAAACTATGATATGGCGTCATTCAGAGCCGAAATAATGACGTTACCCGCCGCCCCCGATCCTCTGAATGACACCATATCATAGTTTAGACAGAGCCGAACCGAAATAAATTAGGCTCTAAAAGTGGAGTATGAATCGACCCTTAGAAGACCTTGTATTGAACTGTACTTTCCTGTGCTTTTTTTTTTTTTTTTTCAAACTGCTAATAAAGTATTCAGTCAATCAAAAAACTCTCCTCTCCTGCAGGTGTGGTTGTGTGAGTTCTGCGGTAAAGAGAACACTCTCTCCCCAGACAGCTCTGCGGACCCCTCCAGGTTAGGCCCTCGCCTGGGCGCGTTTCGGGGCCCCAGGGGCCGAGACGTGCTGTACCTGCCCACCCCGGTGGACGATGACTACCAGAACCTGGAGGACAGTGTGATAGTGTTCTGTGTGGACATCTCTGGGAGCATGAGTGTCACTACTGAGGTGTGTATACAGTAGTGTTCTGTGTGGACATCTCTGGGAGCATGAGTGTTACTACTGAGGTGTGTATACAGTAGTGTTCTGTGTGGACATCTCTGGGAGCATGAGTGTCACTACTGAGGTGTGTATACAGCAGTGTTCTGTGTGGACATCTCTGGGAGCATGAGTGTTACTACTGAGGTGTGTATACAGTGTGATAGTGTTCTGTGTGGACATCTCTGGGAGCATGAGTGTTACTACTGAGGTGTGTATACAGTGTGATAGTGTTCTGTGTGGACATCTCTGGGAGCATGAGTGTCACTACTGAGGTGTGTATAGGTGTGTGTTATGCAGGCACGTGCACACATAGACATCAAAGGGGGCTTGAGCCCCTGCCCCTTTTATCCGTCTGTAAAAAGTGCCCTCTCCAGACCATGAATGCAGTTTTTACTATGATGAAAGAAATTGATTATGCTTAGTTCAGTGTGGTATCAAGCACCGAAAATAGCTGACCTTCAAGCTCACAACGCGTCACGCCTGCGACTGTGCGTTGTGAGCTTGGAGGTCTGCTTTGTGAGGGCAAAATGTCCTCATACTGTAAGCATAGAAGAACTTGAGAAATAGACATTGTGAGGACTATTTCCCTGGTCCTAACAAGAGAAAATTGCGGTTTTCCAAAAGTTAGGTTGAGATTAGGAATAGACATTTTAGAGTTTAGGTTTATGGGATAAGGGTTGGAATCATTCCTGATTTATACTTTGTTGAACACTGGTGTCTGTACCAATAGACACGCGACTGTGCGTGTGTATTGGTACAGAATGTGTATGTAACAGTATGTTGATCCTAGTGCACTGTGAAGCCTGTAACTCTCACCTCACAATTCTCCTTGCTGTCATCAGGTTACCTCCGGCAACAGCATGAGGTCGGCAACCTACATATCCAGACTACAGGTGAGCGCACACGCACACACGCACACACACGCATGCACGCACGCGCACGCACACACACACACACACACACACACACACACACACACACACACACACACACACACACACGTGTGTGTTTATATGCTGATATAAATGATATGTTGTTCTGTTATATACCATTTTAACAGACATCTGCCAGACAATCAGACGTGTTATGTTTTGCGTCATAATGCTAAACTGACCCCTTGTTGTGTTTTCAGGGTATCCAGGATGCCCTCCAGAGGGCGCTACAGTCTCTGCTCCAGAGCTCCCCTCACAGGAGAGTGGCGCTGGTGACCTTCAATGACGAGGTATATAGGATGGAGGGACAGTGGTCCGCAAACTTTTCTCTGGATCAGGACACACTTGAAACATCTTGAAAACATTGGCCCACCAATTTGTCCACTCAATAACCCATTTAGACCTGAGGCCGATTCTATGGGGCTTTTAAGCCGTGACGTCATTTTGTAGTCGACAGACTCCCCCCGCCCCGCTCACTGGGGGCAAGGAGTTCTATTGTCAATATGCCAGCGCCTACTTGTCTCCGCCTACAAAATGACGTCAGACTTAAGAGGGCCATAAATGTCTTCTAAAACGGTCCAACTCTTTAATGTCAGGGACCCCTTGAATTATATGTATTTGACCGGGGACTCCCCATCTCAAAATACTTCTTTCCCAGGGACCCCAAGAAAGAAAGATTTGTGTTACAAATGTTCGCTTTCAAAAATATATATACTGTATTCATTATTCAAGGACTTGCACAGATTTTCTGGATTTTCTCAAAAATAGCAGATCTACAAGCTCATAGCGCGGCACCGATGAGCTTGTATATCTGCTATTTTTGAATAGCGGTTGAAATCTAAAGTGACACAGTTGCTTTCCAGGTCTAAAATGGTTTTACACGTCAACAGAACGGCTGACAGGTGGGTGTGTGCGCCGCGTGCATTTTCAGAGCATGATGTTTGTTTGAGGGGGGGGGTAATGTAGAACAGTGGTTCTCAAAGTAAGGACCAGGGAACCCCAGGAGTCCTTGAAGGGGTTCCAGGAGGTCCCCGGCTGCTGAATGTGTTAATGTACAGTCGTATCGTAATTCGTTTAACCACTTTAAGTAACTCTTCTAGGGTCACAGACGAGTCAATGAAAATTTGGACTCGAGTCCTGACTAGAGACGAGTCATTGACTCGCATACTACAACACTAGAATGACGAGAATGACTGACTGTACTACCCAGTGTGTGTGCGTACGTTTGTGTGTGCGACTGTGCGTGCGTGCGTGTGTGACAGACAGAGAGAGAGAGAGAGAGAGTTTTTCCTTGTGCGTATGCTGTGTCCCATTTAGTATTCGGGTAAATAGGTGAAGGTTGACAGCATAGCAGAATGACATTCTTTAGATGCAGTTGACTGCAGAGCTGTCTGCCTAAATGAGTAATTGGCAATTACAGTTTACAGTTTAGGCATTTAGCAGACGCTTTTAATCCAAATCGACTTACAATAAGCAGATAAAATATCACAATAATAAACAAATAAACAAAACATTAAATTAGCCTGAGCCCACCCACTCATTACTGCAGTTATTTGTCACAGGCAGGTAGTTCAAAGACAATGCATGTACTGTACATCACTGCAGCTGACATGCAGAAATGCACACCTATTGATAAATTCCAAATATTCTGCACCCCTGGACTTGCGTCACACGACACCCTAGGGTGCCACGGCACCCACTGGTATAGTATATTATGATGTCTGAACACGCTATGCTGTCAATACTCGTCTGTATAACAACTGCTGCAGGACTTTCGGCAGTTCTCAAGTTCTCAACCAGCCCTGTCTGTCAGTAGCTTCGACTAACAAGCTTTGCTTTCTCGGAACAAAAGAGTTCACTGATTTATGGGTGGGTCAACGTAACAATTCCACATAGAAAATGGAACACGTGATTCCAACATCACATTTAACCCATTCAAACTGGGAAAGACTCTGTGTCATTTCAAATTTGAGACATTTTATACTTTGGCTATCCAAAAATAGCAGATCTACAAGCTCATAGCGCGTCACAGAGCTTGCAGATCTGCTATTTTAAACAATATTTGAAAACCGTACTGTATCCACAACTTTCCAACGTCCCATCGTGCATTGCGCAGAAGGAGTGCGGTAGTTACGGCGCCGCAGCCAAGAGTGATCTACAAGCTCACATTGGTTGCATCTGCGACGCGACGTGAGCTTGTATGTCTGCTGTTCTCCGGAAGTATCCCACAAATAATTCTACAGTAAATTCTCACGGAAACAGGTGGATATTTTTTAAAGCAAACATTTTTTAACTAAAATCTTTGGTCAGTGGTTCTCTCTTTTGGCTTCATTACCCTATATCCCTGATTTCTGAATCCAAATACCACCTTTTTCCATTAACAACATAGCATAGAAAACGGCAAGAGAATACCGTAGCTAGTATATGATGCTATGAATGATGATAATAAAATGAATGGAATGGAGTGAAAGAGTTTGCACGCACGCACGCGTATACACACATGCACGCACGCACGCACGCACGCACGCACGCACACACACACACACACACACGCACACACGCACGCACGCACGCACGCACGCACGCACACACACACACACACACCACAAGTCAGTGAAGGTGAGAGATGTTCGCACATTTTTATTGTAGTGCATAATATGACCTCAGGTTCCTATCTGACATTCTGAGGTTTCTGTCTGACCCAGAATTCTAAGTATTCTCAGATTCTTTTGTGACATTCTCAGAACTCAACAGGGGAATTCATTCCTTCTAAAGCCTAATAAATCACACTGCGAGATGGTAGATTTGCTATTTTCACTACCGGTAATTGTTGTATGACAAAATACAGTGTACACTGCAGGGCTTATGATGGTCAAACCTTAAAAGTTGAGATTAAGTTTATATAAACATAGTTAAATCTTCTGACAATTTATTCTGACAACAAAAAGTGTCATTGTTTCAGTGTCTTGACTCTTGACTGTCTTCTGACATGATGACTTTGAATCATGACTGCATCATTTTCATTTTCTGTTATCAAAATTATGTTTGTGATTCATGGTTCCTGTGATTCATGTTAATTGAGATAAGTGTTTTTAATAAGTCTGGTTCCATTGTTATTATGATCCAGTCTTCTGTCTCAACCTTTTAGTGAAGTAATCTTCATCAAGATTATATTCGTTCTCAGATATTTTTGCCCTGAACAACATACAAGTCCTGATGACTGATAACTGAGTCACTGTTATTGTTTGCTCAAGCTAGTTTTCAGACTTAAATTTGTGAATGTGAAGCTTGCATCATTTCTTACGCCCATTAGTCTTACATCCAGATATGAATCAGTGACTGTGACTTTGAGACAGAAGCCTTTTCTTCTGTAACTCTGAGTCTGTTTCCATTGTTATCAGTGAGTCATTACTTCCTCACTCAACATTATCAAAGCGATGAATGGAATCAAAAAGTATATTTTTAGTTATACCTTTTATAACCCCCAGTTTCAGTAAATTTTTATAAGATTTCAGAACACCCTCTCTACTATTCCTGTGCCCGGGGGTGTGCACAGTAGCCTATATGAGGGATTGAATGTAGTTGGGTAGAATGGTCACCATTGATGTCCAGTTGTGCAATACCCGTTGTATCCGTCTGTCTGTCTGGCCCTCTTTTACGCCCATATACTGTATGGTGTTCCGTGTCCAGGCTAGTCTGTGATGTCATCTCCAAATTTGGGCACTGTAGTGATGTCAGTTGGGCATTGTTGATGTTGGGCATTGTTTTAGCAAATGACTGTTACCATGGTGGCGACACTGTTTAGTATCAGTGATGTAAGCATGCAGACAAGCGGTCAGACGGCGGACGGACAGACATTCGCTAAATTAATAGTTAGATGATGTCTTTAATGTCATGCCTAAAATAGGGACGGCTAGGTTGAAAGTGGGTTAGACCATAGCCTGTCATGGTTGGCATCGTGAACCTATTCAGTGGACTCATAGAGGGGCTCTGTGCTAAAAGCATGCTTATAACGTACTCTACATACTCAGCATAGGTTACATACATCCAAACCACATACAGTAGATCATCAGTGAACCAAAACGTAAACATCTATTGTGTGTGTGTGTGTGTGTGTGTGTGTGTGTGTGTGTGTGTGTGTGTGTGTGTGTGTGTGTGTGTGTGTGTGTGTGTGTGTGTGTGTGTGTGTGTGTGTGTGTGTGTGTGTGTGTGTGTGTGTGTGTGTGTGTGTAACCACACACACATACGTACATACAGACTGTGGGAAAACTACTGTAAATGCGATTACATCTCTGTCACGTTCAATGTGACCTTTTACCTAGATATTGTATCGCAACACAGAATGGTTACCAGCCATTTCCATTGTGCAATGATCATACTCTAGTCTTAGTCTATTTGCTCAACACAACAGCACCTGCTACATTTGCCAGAAGACATTGGCACCTTATATGTAGCATTTGTGCATGTTAAGAGCCCCGTAGACTGCTTTGCTGACCCTCCAGCTAGACAGTCCATAAAGACGCTGGTGGAGTGAAAACGTCAGCATCGATTAAATATGAACGTCTTAATCTAAGGCTAGGACAATCACACGTCATTAGAAATGCATCGCCGGCAAAATCATTGTTTTCCTATGTTACGGCATGTCTGCCGTATGCCTTTCTTATGCCGCACGTTGGATTTAGTGTAGAAGCTCAAGAAAACTTTTTTCTGTGCAGACAGCCCATTTGCCACAATGTTTTTGAAGCACCCCCTTGCTTAAATTGCACTCTAGTGGAAGGGATGATTGTTAGTATGTCGACCACATAATCACCATGTCCCCTCCTGTCCATCCATGTGTCCAGGTGGTGGTTTATGGGGACGGGACCAGAGAACCCCTGAGGTTCAGGGACTGGGCACTAATTGACTACGACCATATATGGCAAGAGGGCGCGGCCTACGGCACACCACATTGTATAGCGGAGTGCTACCAAGCGCTCCTGCAGAGAGTCAAAGAGTGAGTATGTTCTAACACGTTTGTCTTTCAGACAGTCTGTCTGTCTGTGTGTCTGTCTGTCTCTAACCCTGTCCCCATGTCCATCCATTGTCCAGGCTCAGAGATCACGGTGCCACCTGTCTCGGACCGGCTGCTGTGGTCTCCGTTGCCATGGCGTCACGGTACCCAGGCTCAAAGGTAGGCGGGTTCTTTTAATGTTGTCATACGAGCGGCATATGAACACAACAATGCAGCAGTATTGCCCTTTGCTCAGGTGGTGCAGGGGGAAAACACCTGCCCACCAACGCGGATTCTAGGGGTTCCAGTCCAGCGCGGTGCATCCGACTTTACCGGGCGTCATTGTGAACCCAATCGGGGTAACCCATTTGCAAAAAAAAAAAGGAGAAATATTCCTCGCGTAGAGACCGGGTGTCGGCCCGTTTACTCTCCTTCAGCCCTCCTCTGCTGGTGGAGCTCTTTGTTTTCATTCCTAACAACAACTACTCTACAAGTTGTAATGGGAGTTGCCAACAGATTCAGCAGCGGAGCTCTGAATCTTTCTTGAGAGTTTTTTATTGTTTATTTAATGAGAATCAGAGTTAACTTATTACACATCTATCAGTGATGCGCCATCACCATTCAGGAGGTGCGATGTGTGTCATCCTCACAGGGTGATTAGCATTGATGGTGTCTACCTGGGCACCTGTCATAGCACCTTTAAATAGACAGCAGTCACCCTGCAGTTTCAGATACACTGAAGAAGGCTGGATAGCCGAAACGTTTGTTTCTAATCTTGACATGTAATAAAAAAAGAAAAAGCAACTCTTGCCACTGTGTGAGATCCATTCTCCCATGAATACTTGCGATCACAATTGGCTATGTTCAACCCCGGGTGGGAAGGGTGATATATATATTTTTTTGTATTACTTGCACCAGCAGAGCGTGCAAGTACTGCGTTCGGCTGCGTATGAATGTATGTCGGTGTCCTTCTTTGTTTAAGCCCGTAGCCCAATCAGGGACCAGCATTTCTGGCAACCTCATCATTAACAGCCAATGAGGGACCAGCATTCCTGGTGATGCCAGTGGTGATGTCACTGGCATCGCCAGGGGTGATGGCAGTGGTGAGCGCACCTCATGGCACGCTCTGCTGGCGCATAAGTAGGCTATATATAGCCTACTTGGGGAGAAGAAATGCTCTACCTGTATATTAAAAACAATGCTTTGAGTCTGTGACCTGAATTCAGATTTTTCTGTAGGTCAGATATTGTACATTTTGTTATTGTTAGTAATGTACCTACTGGTACCTAGCAGGCAGCATTTTACACTAACAAACTGAGACCTTGATGCCTTAGAGACCCAAGAGTCATATTTCACCTTTGAAACAACAATACTTAACAGGCGTTTATTTACATATACGTCCTTAGAAACGTAAAAAGTTAAAGGATATTCATTCATTCATTATCAAGAATATCACGAGTGTGAGATAAGGTCACACAGGCACAGTTAGAATGCAGAATCCTGGGTAATGGAGTTGGATCTGTGTCCTCAGGTGATTCTGTGTACAGACGGCCGAGCCAACATCGGCTTGGGAGCAATGAAGCAGATCCCATCTTTCTCCTCGTCTTCTTCGTACTTCTACAGGCGGCTGGCTCACCAGGCAGCTGAGAGTGGGTGAGGATGCACACACACACACACACACACACACACACACACACACACACACACGCACACACGCACACACACGCGCGCGCGCACACACACACACACACACACACACACACACACACACACACACACACACACACACACACACACACACACACACACACACACACACACACACACACACACACACACACACTTTCTTTCAGAAACCAAAACCAAACAAAACCAAAATTGTGAATGCTTAAATACTGTACTCAGCAGTATGTTGATGTGTCTTTCAGGGTGATCATATCAATCATGACATTTGAAGGGACAGACTGTCGGCTGGCAGAGGTGGGCCTCCTTGCAGACAGTACTGGGGGCCGGGTGAGACATGTGCACACGCACGCAAGCACACAAACACGCACGCATGCACGAACGATGCAAAGACACGCACACACAGATATGCATCTTTAAAAATATATCCACCTGTTTCCGCAAGACTTTACTGTAGCATTATCTGCAGGACACTTCCGGTTAACAGCAGACATACAAGCTCACGTCGCGTCGCAGATGCAACCGTTGTGAGCTTGTAGATCACACTTGCCTGCGACACCGGAAATCCCACTTGCCTTCTGCGCAATGCACGATGGGACGTTGGGAAGTTGTGGATATATTCTTATTGGTTCAATATTTATAAAACCCACACTTTAAACCTGGCGTCCCTATTCTGTACATGTCATTATACAGTAGGCAGACATTTTCAATTGCAAATTTTGTTTTTAAAAAATATCTAAATTAGCTCCTCTGCAACTTCTCTGTTGAGCTTGTGAGCTTGTAGATCGTCTATTTTTGGTACTTGTGCACAACACTGTCATGCAAAAACGTATAAATGGGGAATTCTTTTTTTTTTTTTAGATTTTTTTTTTGGGCTTTTTATGCCTTTATTGGATAAGACAGTAGACTGACAGGAAATGGGGGGAGAGATGGGGAGTCACATGCGGCAAAGGTCGTCCGGATAGGGAATCGAACCGGCGATGCCGTCAGGCATCAATGCCTAAGTGGTATGCGCCTGGACCAGTAGGCCAGCGGGCGCCCCATAAATGGGGAATTCAATAATGACAAAACATGAAAATAATACATTTGGAGATACAAGATTCCTCCCCTGCTACTGTGAGTCGTGATCTGAACTCAGAAGGCATCAACTGTTTTGAGGTCACTCTGTCGTTGCTGACTCAACTTTAAATGAATAGCACAGATGCCAGGTTGTTTATTACGGTTTAGAAGATATTACATATCATAGACCAAATTCCTGTGTCGTTAGCTAAACCTTCGTTCTATCTTGCCAAAAGTTCAGAGAAGGACAGATTAGAGACAACGTGTAGGACAACATGTCTGACCTTGATAATCCTTGAAACTATTTGAATCATGTACTGGAGAGCAAACACGCAAGCCTCTTAACTCCTCTTCAGAGTAAGCTCTATTGGTTTCATAACTTACTTTATCCTATACAGGATTGTGTTACGCTATCCATTTTATTAGGTTTTAGTAGTCCGTGGCTTCTCCCTAAACTTTTTTTGCCTTTTTTTACTATTTTGAAAAACTATTTTGTATCCAGGATAATTAGGATGATTTATTTTACTTTTATATACTAGTAAGACGCCTCAGGGCGACATGCGACCTCGCCCTAAAGGGCGAGGTCACGCCAATTCTTCGTCATCTGGCCAGTGATGTATATCGGACCAGTTACCCATATACTGTATAGAGACCCCTGGTACCCATATAAGGAGATCCATATCCATATATGTTTATGGAGGTATGCTGTGAGAGCCCAAACATGCTTACTCAGTTATTCGTTATGTGAAAGTCCTATGATGTCTATGACATCTGACATCATACCCTGTTATGCCCATACATGGAGATCTCTGCCTGTAGAACCAGCCGTTATTGTGGTATCTGGCCGATGTGGCCTCCATATATGGGCATTTGAAGTCCTGTTAGATATGGGCTTAATATTGATGACATCAGGGAAAGAGTGGTTCCCCTGATATTACAGTGATGTCAGAGCATGATGTCAGAGTGACAAACCCATAGAACCACAGTGTCAGGCGTGACAGACAGACAGAGATACATATGGACAAGATGTGACCGTTCACATACTAAACTGCGACCTACGGTCGCAATTAACTTTGAATCAATACCCAAACCAGTTAGGCCACCCTTAGATGTATAGCTTCAACACAGAAATATTAAGAGTGAAGCAAATCTTAATGGTTCATAATGTTGCTTATATTTTAAAGTCAAGTATGAATTCAACATAATTTTAGAATACCAATCCTCTGAACAATTCAAAGTACATATCAATGTTCCCAATTTAGTCTAAATCATCTTATCAATTTTTTACACTATAATGATAATACAGGTAATCAAAATAGTAAAAAAGCTGAATACATTTATTTTACAAAATTAAAATTGTTAATTCCGGGGGCTTTCTCTGTCAGATTAGTGCTAGAGGCCTGTTGGCGTGTGACCTCCAGCTGGGGTAGAGAGCCCAATGTCCCTTCTGAAGGGGACGGTATATGTATAGCTTTCTCAGGCCATGGCTACACAGAGCTGGATTTTTCATATATCCCGGTTTTTCAGATATCCACATAGAAAAATATCTAGGTCCACACGGAGCTGGATATTTCATATATCCCGTTTTTTCAGATATCCACATAGAAAAATATCTAGGTCCACACGACAAAGATATCTAGGTCTAACAAGCACACACACAGTAAAGTCTTCAGAGATATCTGGGTTCCCTGTCTACATGGATCCAGTGAATCGGATATTTTTCAATCTCTCCACTTATTTATCTGGATTAAGAAATATCCAGTTTCACGGCCGAAATATCCAGCTTTGTGTGGCTGCAAGCCCCAACAGCACCAAAAAATGTCTAGATTCAGAAATATCCAGCTTCATGTAGCCGGCACCTCAGACTATTGCGTTATTGGTTGGATTCATTTTCTGCATCACTGCGGTCTGCTAAGTAACCAATTTACTTCTGCAATTTAAATGACCCTTCACCCAGTTAATGCATCTCTATCCTTTGACCGAACAACAACCAATATCCTGTTTCATCACAGATATTGTACACATATCATTTTGTTCCTTTCATTCAATTAAATCACATTATTCACATAATGAGTTTCATCATCTTTCTGTGAACTCTGTGAACTGTGCATTATTACAGTCACGTTCCTCTTTCTTGAACACCCCGGTGATTTTGTAATCACTTTTTTTTCTTTTTTTTTTTTATGTACTTTCCCATATACTGTATGTGTGGGACCAAATGGAGGCCTCACATTGATCTAAAGTTGAGGGAAAACAGGCTTGAAAGGCTGATTTGAAAGCCATGCTGACATCATATGTTTAGTATATCGTCACTGTCGGGCAGAAAACTCTTTTATCGATATTCTAACCATTTCCTTTTTTCGTTATGTTTTTCTTTTTTTTTCTCTTTTTTTTCCCGTAAATTGACGCCCTACTTTAGTATACTACATGGTCATGCAAAAGTGATCCGCAAGCTCGAAACGTGGCATGAACTGACACGCTTTGAGCTTGTCAATCTGCTACTTTTGATACCTTTGAATTGTAATCCTGAAAAGAAGCATGAGCTCAGTCCGTTGCTCTCCCCAGGTTGGCTGAGGGAGTGTAGCACCCAGGATTACATTAGACAATTGGCACTGGGTAAAAAAATGGGTTGCAAAATCGTGGGATGAAAATTATATAAAAAAAAAAAAAAAGAACAATGTTGGTTTAACGGGAGAATCTATAGTTTTACATGCACAGGTGATCAACTAGGATGCAATAGAGGTGCACAGCTGTAGGCTGCAGCCGCGGGGTGTGAGGATCTCATATGCCAGATGGATAATTTGTAGATACAAAACTAGTTGTTCTCTATCTTTTTAATTTCAAGGACCCCTGTAACTAAAGTATACGGTGTACAGACCGGTAATAAGGGTCCATTTGGAACCCCCTCAAGGAACTGAGGGTTCCTGGACCCCACATTGGCAACCACTGCACTTAACAGCGGGGTGGACATGTATCCCATAGCTTGGAGGGACAGAGCAGGGACTGAGATTAGGAATTCACCAATTGTTTGGTGTGCCGTGTACAGGAACGCTTACGATGATATTGTAGCGGTTTGTGACGTTAGCTACGAACGGACACACACACACACACACACACACACACACACACACACACACACACACACACACACACACACACACACAGACACACACACACACACACACACACACACACACACACACACACACACACACACACAGGCGTAACTACAGTACATAACATTGGCCCTGCCTTTGGCTTGGCAGAGATAATAAATAAATCCTTGACACAACAGCGTCTTTGTTCTGGAGGGTGGGGAGCGTCTAATCGGGCTGGTCTGCCTACAGTACAGTATGATTGCACAGATAGGACGTTTACTCTAGCGCAGTACAAACTGTCCTACTAATAAGAACCTGTGGGGGTGAAATCAGATACAGAGCACTGAGGTACACACTGTGCCGTCACATTAATCTCCTTATAGGAGTACAACAAACCAGCTGGTACACATACTGTACTACACAGGCCTACTGTTACCTCACTGTGCCACAGGTCTCAGATGCAGATCAAGTCATGACCTGTCATACTACATAGACACAGACCTGACCCCACAGTGTCACAGTAGCTTCCAGTGTACTGGGCAGCTCCCAGTGACCAACAGTAGAAGACTGTGGTTGTACTGGTCAGCTCTCAGTGACAAACAGTAGAAGACTGTGGTTGTACTGGTCAGCTCCCAGTGACCAACAGTAGAAGACTGTGGTTGTACTGGTCAGCTCCCAGTGGTCAACAGTAGAAGACTGCGGTTGTACTGGTCAGCTCCCAGTGGTCAAAAGTAGAAGACTGTGGTTGTACTGGTCAGCTCCCAGTGGTCAACAGTAGAAGACTGTGGTTGTACTGGTCAGCTCCCAGTTGTCAAAAGTAGAAGACTGTGGTTGTACTGGTCAGCTCCCAGTGGTCAAAAGTAGAAGACTGTGGTTGTACTGGTCAGCTCCCAGTGGTCAACAGTAGAAGACTGTGGTTGTACTGGTCAGCTCCTAGTGACCAACAGTAGAAGACTGTGGTTGTACTTTTTATTTGGCACATTTAAAACGATACAAAAGCATTTATTAAGTGCAAGGAAGAGGCAGGAAAGCCCAAAAAGGCTTACACAAGGCCGCTAAGTACATACAAACAAGGCATGGCTGATGGAGAGAAATTCTGGTTAGTCAACCTACCATAAACACAGGATATGAACGAATGTCTGTGCCAGGAATTGGTGTTATGAAAGTGTTGGGAATCTTTTCTTTTCAGGCAGAACAGACGAACTTCCTTGTTCCTTGTTTTTCAATATATCATTTTATTGAGGTATATTCTAAAGAACATAGATACGTTTCTGACTGGTCAGTATTTGCTGTCTGGCAGATTCATCAGGTTTCTAGGCAAAATATATATATATTTTAGAAAATGTTCAAGCAGAAAAGCTTGTTGAAAGTGACCCCCAAGTCATCCCACCAATGACCCAAAAAGGATTAAATTAGATTTTCCCCATTGACCTTTTTTCCGGATGTTTTGTGTGTCATTTCACCACCATCACTTCCGTCCACCGGTAAAACTATTGTCTCTCGCCCGCACACAGGTGAACATCGTCAACATCGGCACCGTGGCTACAGAGATCCAGTCTGCCATGGCAGACAACATCCTGGCGACGGGCGTCACGCTAACTCTGCTAGCTCCGGATGGCATGTGAGTGAGGACAACTGAGTGAAATGTGGCAAACAGCGGCCATGTGTGACTCAGCCAGTTGTCACTGTGACATCTAGAAGTGGTGGTCTCTAGTAATGTCCACTGAGAATACCTAACCCCCTTACCTATCTCAAGATACAACTTGTGAATATGCTCAATTAGTTATTGACAGGCACGTGCACACATACTGTAGACATCAAAGGGTGCTTGAGCCCCTGCCCCTTTATCCGTGTATAAAAAAGTGCCCTCTCCAGACCATGAATGCAGTTTTTACTATGGTGAAAGACATGCAAATGCCCTCATTCCATGCCATACCATTCAAGAGCCTTGTCCAAACTCTCCTGAACGTGAATGCAACATCTTGAAATAATTCCCCTCTCTGTGTAGAAATCAAGCATCGAAAATAGCCAACCTCCAAGCTCACAACACGTCGCGCTGTGAGCTTGGAGGTCTTCTATTTTCGATATTTTCACCAAAAGGCCCTTTTAGAAATGTCATCCCCTGCCTCTTTAACATTCTCTGCACGTCCCTGGTTATTGATTTCTCTTTCTCTCTCTCCTTCTGCCTTTTCCTCTCCAATGACCCCCCCCCCCCCCTCTCTCTAGGTATTTTCCCTATGAGGATGACAGTAACCACAAGCTGGTCAGAGAGATAGGGAACGTAACAGAAGGACTGGAGATCACCTTCCAGTTTGCCGTTAAAGAGGACAGCGCGGAAAGTACGAGAAAACACACACACACACACACACGCACACACACACACACACACACACACACACACACACACACACACACACAGACACACACACACACACACACACACACACACACACACACACACACACACACACACACACACACACACACACAAACACTTTAATAACCTTTGTATATGACCATAAGAATATTCACAGATATATATTATCAGTTTGCATCTGTTTGTTTGGGAATTCATTGTGTGTGTGTGTGTGTGTGTGTGTGTGTGTGTGTGTGTGTGTGTGTGTGTGTGTGTGTGTGTGTGTGTGTGTGCGTGTGCATGTGCGCGTGCGTGCGCGCGTGCGCGCCAAAAGATTTCCTCCAGAGAGACAGACTGCCATTTCAGCTCCAGTTGAGTTTTAAGACCAGAGACCAACAGAAAGTCACCCGTATCATCACTGAACAACGCAGAGTTACCACCGCCAGGTGTGTGTGTGTTTCTGTGTAGTGTACTGTATGCATGCATGCTGTCTGACACTCACACATGCATGACCATGTGAGTGTGAACAACTGTGTACACTGTACAGGATGTCTTAACATTTTGGGAGAGCGCCAGGATTGTCAACATCTTCCAATAACAGACTAAAAATAGCATTGTACAAGTTACTGTACAGGAATGATAACACAGCATCGTGAAAACAACACAGGTGGTGTGTCATTGCCCGCTTAAATGTCCTCCTCTCTCGGACTTCATATTTTCTGTCTGTTTTCTCTCTCTCTGGATCTCTCTGAATCCAGTGGTCATTAGTATTAGTCAGGGGATATTAATAAAACCTGAAAATAAATCCTGATAATATTCTGATGATATTCCCTGACTATAATAACATTCTGAACCACAGGCAGGTTTCAGCTCTTCACTGGCAGACTAAACAGTGATTTATACCCTGGCGTCTTGCACCAAAAATATCAGATCTACAAGCTCCCATTGCGTTGCGCAAGCTTTTAAATCTTCTACTTTCGGTGCCAAGACATGGAAAAGCGCAACCAAGTATACATAATAACTCCAATTATTAACATTTGCATTATACTTAATTTATTTTTAGTCTACACAATTAGATAATGTAGAAATGTTTTTATTTTGGTCAATGTTGGCCTTTATCTCTCCTATGGTACCACATCAATACAGCATGGAATTGTATAATTTGTTATCTTTATCCAACGATAACAAATATTGTACATTTTTGGTCTGAGAGGCTAAATCTCACCGAATAAATAATGGACCTTGATGTGAAAAGGGTTGAAAACCACTGGTCTAAATGATTGTTGTTGTATTGTCGTTGTCGGGTGGAAACCTTGTATGTCCAAAACCGTTTGTTTTGTATTTATCATTTTTAAAATGATTTAAACTAGTGAAAACAGCCAATCTACAAGCACACAACGCCTCGCACCGCGAGGCGTTGTGTGCTTGTAGATCGGCTGTTTTCACTACTTTTGTGCGACGGCCTTGTATGATGAAGCAGGGCTTTGCTTTGCGAAAAATGTACAGACTTGGAGATACAAGGTTTCTGCCTGACAGTGACGATATGTTTCTGTGCAGCTGGGTGTGGGCGGGCAGTCTGAACATGGCGGTGCTGGGGGTCCACTGTGCCCAGCTGTGTGCCCGGCTCACCATGGAGGGCAGGGTGCATGAGGCCCAGAGGCAGCTCAAAGCCCAGCAGGTCCTCCTCACTGACATCAGGTACGGCAGTGTTTCTCAAACTTTCAAATTTCAATGTCTCCCCTTAACTCAGACAGTGTACAGGGGCACGGTCGTGCTGTCGGTAGTGCTGTCGCCTCACAGCTAGAAGGTCGTGGGTTCGATTCCCGCCGGGGGACGCTGGGGCCGTGTTCCCTCCTCCGTGTCATCAGTACTATGGCAGGGATACTCAAACTTCTGAACCTGTGGGCCACATTACAAAAATGTCAAGGGGCCAGTTGATAAAATGACATTACTTGATAACTTCTCTGTTTTATTTGCTGTATTTCCACATAACTTAAGACAAGTGCAACGTGCATTATTTTATGGCTTGCAATTCCATTTATATTCTGTCAATGACACAATTTGTTGACACTAGGTGTTGCGCTCTGAAAGCTATCGCTATTTTCAGCATGCAACCAACTGTAGAATCAGGCATTGCGACGCCATCAAAGCCCGCCAAAATACATTTTAGTCAAAGAATCTTGTGGTGTGTGTGTGTGTGTGTGTGTGTGTGTGTGTGTGTGTGTGTGTGCGTGTGCGTGTGCGTGTGCTCTACAGTGAGCAGAGGCCTGCCCCTAAAGAGGAGTGTATCTATGGCAACTGGATTGACACCATGACAACCATCTGTGACAACCTCACTTCAGAGTCTGAGGTAATCAATCGGTCAATGAATGCATCAATCAGTCGAGTGATAATTGGAGAACACTTGTGCACGAGCATGAACACGTGCATGTCTTTCTCTTTTAAGGGGGAGAAGGCAGAAGCACCGCTTCAGAACAGCCAATCTCCTCCTCCAGCTGTGAGTACAACACACACACAGACACAGACACACACACACACACACACACACACACACACACACACACACACACACACACACACACACACACACACATAAACATCTGACAGGATGATGACGAGCGATCCACATATCTCCTACAGCCGTGGTTCTCAACCTGTGGGTTGCATGTTTTGTTATACAAAATGTTATGCCTCAACTCTTAGTGTTCGTCAGGGTGGGGGGGTCCCCAGTTCAAATATGATTATTTTGGGCGTCGCTGCCTGAGAACCACTGTCCTACAGCAACAATACAAGCGGGTCACGGACACCCGTCCCCTATGGATTGATATTTGTTTTTGACACAGCGTCGCCTGCTTTCATATCCGTTCTATATCGTCGCTGCCGGGTGGAAACCTCAAATGAACAGAGAAATAACGGATCTACAAGCTCAAAGCGTGTCTCATTGAGACACATGGTGAGCTTGTAGATCTGCCGTTTTTGCTACTTTTGTGCTTTGAGCAGCTGTTGAGGCTACGTGCTCATGCAGACGTATGGACAAACACGCTCGGTCAGTTGTTGGAGCGGCTGGCAAAAACATAAAAAGTTTAAATCTGTCCTTGCTTATTGTAAGTCGCTCTGGATTAAGAGCATCTGCTAAATGCCTAAATTGTAAGTAAGGGATAACATCTCACTCAGCGACAGGTTGATATGCCACCAACGCGATAGTCGGAGGTGGCATATCAACCTGAAGGGCTCCTATCACTCGATAATGACTGCTGAGCGAGATGTTATACCGCTTATTACCCAGGTACTCAATAAAATCAAAACAAACTGATCAAATAGTCCATTTTCTGATACTGCGTCGTCTATTTCTCGCTTAAAATATTTTTAAAAACATTCTTGAGAGCAACGTTTAGTTGTAAATGACACTGTGTGTTTGTTTACATAGCTGACATGTTGGATACAGCACTAAATTCATGCAGCGCAGCCTGAATGCAGCAGGTGCTGAGCCGTTGATTAGGCAACGGTGCATTATAGAGCGGAGCGGTCATTATTCACCTATAATTCACCACTGATTTCAGCGCTTGACCAATCAGAATCAAGCATTCAACCAAGCCGGGTATAATTCATTGTAATAAGAGGTTTCTGCCCGAGAGCAACCATAATATTTCTCACCATGGTTCGTCTCCTCTGTGTCCAGGTGCTCTCTGACGAGGCAGCCAAGGTGGTGTACCAGATGAAGAGAGCCAGCAGTGTGAACAACAACATCCTCCAGCGCCAGCAGAGGCGCAGCAGTCAAGCGCGCGGCAGCACCAAGAAGTCACGGGAAGCCATGGAGGCAATGTAGAGCAGTGGTTCTCCACTAGGGACCCCCAGGGTGGTCCCCACCTAAATAAACCAAGCTGACCCTTTCCGGTCTGTAACTCAGTGTGCAAATGGAACCAAATGGACCCTTAAAGGTTCCATTTGGTTCCATTTGCACACTCTCAGAGGATCAGAGGTGATGCAGAGAGAGAGAGCAAGAACACAGGGGAGAGAGAGGGAGAGCAAGAGAGAGAGGAATAGAAATCACACTGAAGTTCAAGAAACAGTTACAATCTATGTGCGTAGGACACGAAGATGGACTGAAAGCCAGAGTCAAACGCAACAGAAAGACTTTGTGGAAAGCATGAAGGAACCCAAACTATACCAGGTACTCCTCTCCACGGGTACTTGATATCACTCTCTTATGACATTGGGACTAGGGTTGGGATCCAGAACCAGTGTAATCGGAGGAACCGGATCCAACGTCGAAGAACCGGAATCGGTTCCATCACATTTGGAACCCCTCTCTGAAACCGGTTTCATCACACTGTCTGAGCTGGTTATGTGGACTTCGGCTATACAATGACAATACCTGTGGTTCTCAAACTTTTACATTTCAAGGACCACCATAAGGACCATCACCAGCTCTGTGGAGACCTCATGACCCATTCTGTTGTGACATTCCACCAGGCACTGGAGTGGCTCAGGGGTAGAGAAACCGCCATTAGAACACAGAGGGTTCCGGAAGGGTTCCCAGTTCGCTCCCCCAGAGTTAGTGTCGAAGAGTCCTTGAGATAGACTCTGAACCCCTAGTTGCTCCCGGTGAGCAGGTTGGTGCCTTGCATGGTTTCCTCCACCTTCAGTGTATGAATGTGTGTGTGAATGGGTGAATGTAAATGCACAATCTCTGTAAAGCGCCTTGGATAAAGGTCCTATATAAATGCACAATTTACCATTTACGTACTACAGGATCTGTACCATTGTGACATTATCACCGGTATTATTGTACAACAAGATGACAAGCTCCAATGCTGAAGTGAACAACAGTATTTGGGTGCTGTTTCTCCACCCTAACAGAACAAAGTAATGCAGATAAGTAAGCCAAAGTACAGTATAATGCTGTGTTATCAACTACTGACTGACTCATACTAGAATAATACATGTCGAAATTCATTAATTTAGAGGCGTTCCCAGTGTATGCATTTTGTTAGTTGTGAAATTAAATGGAGCTTAAATATACAGTATATAGTGCAAGTGTTTGTGTGAATGTGAGTGTTTCCAAGTGTGTGGATGTGTGTGCAGAACAAGTTGAGGCGATACATGAATTGACTACAAGAGAAAGTTCATATGAACGTTCATTTGTTTCGCTGTTTCCCCAGTGCTGGTATCAGAAAGAATAATGCTCCATTCAAGTGGATGGGTTTTTACTGAACTTTACTCGTTATTTTATTACCTTAATAAACATTATGATAAATACTTTATGCTTCCAGTCACTAGTTTAAAGTCTTCTTTCAATCACCATGATAAGCGTTTTGTTAAATTATGGTCCCATGTATTTTAAAATTGATGCATATGCCGTATAGGAGGGATTGACAAGCTCCCAACCAATAGCATGCCACCCCCTGCTCTGTCTCAACCAATAGAATTCTGGTGTCATTTTTATTTTAGGAGAGGATGTAGAAAGATGGCGGCATGCACACGCTTGCCAAATAGGCTTCTTTTACCGTCTGTAGAGTACATAGGCGTGTGTGTGTCTGTGCGTGCGTGCGTGAGAGAGTTTCCCAGTGTCTATCAAAGCAAAATGATGTCCTAATTAGCAGCTGTTGTCGTCCCCAACATGTAGAAAGACGTTCCTAAACCTCTGACCAGCTCAACCTGCTAACACTATACAGTGTTCAATTTACCTTGGCGTAAGCGTAGCATTATTTAGCTGACAGTTCACAGCAGTGTTGACAGTGTTGATTTTGACAGCTGATTTATAGTTTTAGTAAGTCATAGTTTCTTTTTATTTCATTAAAACGATTTAGTTTATTTAGTTTAGTAATTTAGTTTTAGTCATGTTTTCGTCATCTGAAATGTCTAGTTTTAGTCTAAACAAAATATAACATTTTATTCGACTAAATCTACAGTTGATTTTGTTGACTAAAATCTATGTTGGTGGGCCTTGATGGTGATGTAATGCCTGGTTTTACCCTTGGTTGCAGGCTGAAAATAGACGATTTACAAGCTCACAAGCTGTGAGCTTGTAGATCTCCTATTTTCAGAACACTCAAGCACAACCAAGCATGAAATGACTTGTCTTTTAGTTTTACTCCCGCGTCCCTCCTTCATTCCCGTCCCTATTTGTTGACAAAAGTGTAAATATATTTAGTCTTTAGTTTTAGTCATCATGGCTTTTATTTAGTTTTCGTAAGTGAAAAAAGCTAGTCAACGAAAAAAAGAATTGTCATAGTTTTAGTCAACAAAATTAACACAGCAAATAATTGTGTAAGTGTAGAATAAGTTCACCATTACAAACCAGAGGACAGAGAATGAAAGCAAGCCAACCAAGGACGATAAATGATCAAGGCCACATCCATTTAATAGATTCAACTGATCTGTAACAAATATCCCTATGCTTGGTTGGTGTTGAGGAAAAGAAATTGTTATGAATTATCAATACAAGAAATCTGATTCTGGGAACCAAAGCCCAGATTTTCCAGTACAGGATTAGTAGTTGATAGCTTAACCAACCAGCTGTACTGGTCCGTTGTCAGTCAATAGTGGAATATAACACCTTCTTTGACCTACTATACATACTGTATACATTTGTTTCTGCTGCGTCTGCGCAAAGTAGGTCGTGGCAAAATGACATGGCCTTTACTTCCCCTGTCACGTTTACTCCTCCCCTGTCACGTTTGCTCATATTCCTAAGATTTCGTAGGATTATTCTGATTATTCTACCCATGACCCTCTCCTATACGCCCTTTAATACTTAATAATACCTTCTCCACTCATATTCTACATTTACTTTGATGTTTGATGTTCTCTTTGCAGGTTAGTGAGTCATACACACATACTGTACTCTACAGAGGGGTGAAAGATTGAAGTCTCTGGAACTCTTAACTCTACTGGAGTTATGGAACAGCATTCTAACTCTCCTGGAGTTATTGAACAGCCTTCTAACTCTCCTGGAGTTATGGAACAGCATTCTAACGAAACATATTTCCTCATCTGGGCGTTTTCATGATGGTGGATGAGAGTAGAGTGGTGTCTAACACTTCAGTCCCAAATCTCCCATAGGTGTCCATTTGGGGTGAGATCTGTGAAGACCACAGCATATGATATGATTCACATCATTTTCATCCTCATCAAGTCAGTGACCCCTCGTGCCCTGTGGATGGTTGTCATCCTGGAAGAGACTACTCCCGTCAGGATAGAAGTGAGTGTGTGTGTGTGTGTGTGTGTGTGCATGCGTGCGTGCATGTTGCCGTGTAATGTATAGGGGTGTAGGTGGAGGCCAATCATTCGATGTTTCTCTACATACACGGGTGTCACCTTTTAAGTGCATACTTCATTGTCACTTGACCCACTAACCTAGAAAGATTTGATCATCAACAGAGGTGGACCTCTCAAGTGACAGTTTATTTTGCCATCAGCCTACACATTATATAGGACATGAGTCAGCAATCACAGAGAGTTGAAGAGTTTGTTTTAATTGGCAGTGACGGCAGGAAAAGTGGTTTCGTTGTTATTTGAGGTGGGAGCGTGTCCTTAAGGTGACTAGGTAGGCATTTATCTATTGTCACACGATATAGGATTAGGGATTAGGGACAATAAGGGCCTGCATTCAGATATTTTGTTACTGGCAGATCAAACAGATGGGTTCAACCTGGGCCATTTTCTTAAACACGTAAGCAATATACTTCTTTGTACTGTATGACAAATTCCCGAAAATAGCTGGCACACAAGGTCACAACAACGCACTGCATGCTTTGTGAGCTTGTACTGTTGCTATTTTTGCTGTTTTTGAAATTTCAAAAATAATTTTTGAAAGGTTTTTTGATTAAAAAAAATCCAAAAAATAGGCATTTTGACAGATTTTGACATTTCTTTTTTATTTGCCCAGAATATGGATGCCAGGTTTGATGTGGTTATCAGAATTCTTTTATGAAATTGTTAAACAGTGATATCTTCAAAAATAGAGCTAGCGATATCAGACATTTCCCAATAGGAAATGTGTGTATTTAATTCAGTCAGTGAAAACCACTGACATAATAAATTGGATTTGCTGAGACATCTGCAGCTCTCTGCTCAAACTTTCAGACTCTTCGGATTACCTAAGTCTTTCCAAGTTGATTTTCATGCTATATTGAAATGAATGGCTAGATCGAAGATTTAACAGTCTGCGTTATTTTGTGGATACCATATGAGTCATAGTGAAGGGGCTAAATATACCAGACCTCTGTATTGTCCTTTGAAAGAAAGCCCTAGTGTTCAGGTCAGGATGTCTCCTTATCTCACTGTTATCACCGGATCACTGCAAAAATGCAATGACATGTTCACACCCAAAGGGGAATACAAATGCAGACTGACATACTGTAGGCAATATACAGGCAGACATGTGTTTGCTCATATTGGCTATGCAGTCAAATACACGGTTTGTATTCAATAATGCTTTGTTCTGCATCGATGTTGGTACATTTACATAATTACTGTGCATGCATTTTTTCACATGCATGACTGTGTGCAACTGTGCATGAGTGCACAGTATGTTACTTTGCAGTTACATGCATGCATGCATGCCCGGTATACTGTATGTGTGTGTGTGTGTGTGTGTGTGTGTGTGTGCGTGTGCGCGCGGCTGCACGTAGGCTATGTGCTTACATGCAGGTATGAGATATAGCCCTGTGAGATGTCATCTAGGTTGTAATTAATACTCCATCTCTCATACAATCTTACCTTCTCTACGACACAGTAGGGCATTCACCAAATATTCAAATATCAAAGTCACTATTCAACATTGTTCACCGAAGTCGAATATTCGCTTATATTATTTGATTGTTTTCTCTTTAAAAAATATATAGTTTATAAAACTTGGCTAGATAGGAAGTCATAAGAATGAGTTGCCAATGCCCCTGGTGGATGAATTTGTTAATGCTCTATACCAGGGGTTCTCAAACCTTTTTAGGCCATGACCCCCAAAATAAACATATTTGAACTGGGACCCCCACCCTGACAAGCACTTGGAATTGTAGGTATTACATTTAATGTGACTCGGTTTCCGCAGATAAATATTGTGAAAATAGCAGATCTACATGCTCACAATGCCTCGCGTTGCGAGGCGTTGTGAGCATGTAGATCGGCTATTTTCACAATGTTCGCCTCTTGCTTACTTAATATTTGACAGTTTGGCCAGTCCTGTCGAATACTTTGAGGTTGAATCATTCGAATACTAAACATCACTATTCGTGAATGCCCTACGACACAGCCAACCGGATTAAGATAAAAAATCACACCCGTGTGAACTGAGCGGTGGTTTACCGTGGTTTTTTTGCGCGAGTGGCGTAAATGGTGCGGCACTAGTTACGCGCCGAAGTTTAGGCTACATACAGACAGACACGGACGGACGGACGGAGACCCACACACACGGCCACGTATAGGAGCGTTGTGACCACCGCTCAAAAATGAATCTTAAAGTGTGTATGGTGCTTCTAGGATCAGCTGCAGGAATATATACTATAACAAATAAGTTCTTGCCCAGGTGAAGACCTTAACCGGTCCAACATGTTGGCTCTTTTATAGAATAACATTTGTTTTAACTTTACTTCCTCTCCTCCATATTTTTTGAGTACTCGGATATCTTCTTCTTTTTTATTGTTTTCCCTTGCTTTAAATTTCCCCCTCAGAAAAAACACGCACGCTTGACAGCAAGCACGTGTAGCCTGCATTCTCCTCGGGTTTGAAAGTGAATAATAAACTATGTTGGCAGTGCACAGAGGTAGGGAGAAGCAGCTCATTACTTCATTCCTTTGTGGTGTGTTGGTTACACGTGTCATGCATAGTAAAATCTCCAGGGTTCATTTAGTTTAAACCAGAAAGGTGCACTCAGGGGAGTGCAAAACATTGCCGGGATGCACTAGGGGTGGGAAAATAAATTGATTGACTCAAATATCGCGGTTTATTAATGCAGCTATTTCTTTAATAGATTTTATTTATTTATTTGTCAGAAGGACGTGCTGACATTATCTGGCCGCCGTTTGACAGTCTGTCTGCATGCTGACATCACTGATACTAAACAGTGTCGCCACCATGGTAACAGCCGCATGCTGAAACAATGCCCAAATTTGGTGATCAGCAAGCTGACATCCTCCATGGTAACAGCAACAACCACATTTTGATACTAAAGAGTGTCGCCACCAAGGCTGTCTGCGTGCTGACGTCATTCTCTGAATCGTATCGTGATATCGAATCGTAACAATTGTTGAATCGCAGAATCGCAATATAATTACGAATCGCAATATAAATCGAATCGGCAACCTAGGTATCGAAATTGCATTGAATCGGGGGGTACCGACCCCTAGGATGCACACGCATCCAAATAATAGGCTACTATAAGAATACTCAAATTTCCAATACTGTTGGGCCGCCCTAGACTAGTTTAGTGGTTAGTGTTGCGGTTAACGCCAAATGAAATAGATTCAGATCTGAGCCAACTTTCCTGAGGAGGCACGTCTGCAGCCTGTCCTGGACGAGAGTCTCCAGATGTATGTAACTCTCTCTGCCTTGCCTGTGTAAGCACGCAGTAGCGGAAAGTAGTGAGTTGAACACAATTAATGAACGTGTGTTATGATGTCACGATGACCTTTAGCGGAGGATGTTCTGCCAAATTCCATAAAGTTCCTCCAAAGTGTTCCTGAGATATCATGTTCACTAGGTTTGGACGAACAGACACCCCAGAAACATAACGCGGCCATCACTGAATGGGTAGAGAGCCCGCCTGTGGAAGCAGAAGGTCCGGCCCCGGCAATGTGTCGAGGTATCCCTGAGAAAGACACTTAACCCCTACCTGACTGGGGGGGAACCACAGTGTCAGGTGTTACCCGTCCGGACAGCTGTGACGGTTCTGATAGTAAACTGCGACCTACAGTCGCAATTATTATTTATAATGAGGCCATGGCTGTCATCGGCGGAGGCAAAATATATATGGGGGTGACATTAAATATACATTTTATCCACAACAAAAGCAATACTTATAGAAATCATCATCTTCATTGTCCTCCTCCTTACAGGTCATGGCAGCGTCTGTAGTAGCTGTAAGCCTGGTGTTCACAGTACAAGGACAATTTTCTGACCCTGCTGAGACAGGTAGCTTGAGACACCAAAAAAAAGGTTTGAGTGAAAATGGAGTAGGATTAGAGGTGTGTGTGTGTGTGCATGCGTGTGTGCATGCGTGTGTGCATGCGTGTGTGCATGCGTGAGTCTTGTTTGACAGGTGAAAGCAAAAATTCATTTCCTCCGCCAAACCAGTCCTGCCGCATATACTTAGCGCTCGCTCAGTCAACACAGGCGAGGGGGGCGTGGTTTTACCTGAGACAGGTAGGATGGAAAAGCGCAGGCGTGCTGTCACTCATTCACACACTCCTATATCACTGCGAGGAACACACACACGCGCACACACATACAAACACACATCCTGCGGGAGTGAGTTTGACCGAGAGATAAAGAAAGGGATCTCTAACAGACTGTTTGGATATTCATCTGTTCCTACTACCTGTCCACCCAGAGAAACCTTCCTGTCTGAGGAATTCCACCTGGAAAGCCACACCACCCCAGTTAAACACCTATCCCTCTCCTAACAGGTAAGGGGAATTTACCAAGCAATTGGCTTGCATTTCATGCAGTTAGATGACACTCTATTATACACTTAAATAAAAATAAATCTGCAATACGCAAGATTTGTTTCCTACCAGGCGTCCCCTCAATGGTATAGAGAAGGGAGACCACCTACAACATATCCTACCATACACACTGTTTAAATTTTAATTTTATTCAGTAAAATAAGTTGTAAGAAGTACAATGGTCTAACAGTCTAACTAACAAGACACAGTGACATTTTAGAGTGTAAAATGCAATGAAATAAAAGGTTTTGCACTCTCAGCCAAAGCTAGGATTTTCCGGTGTTGATACAGTAAATGGATGTGCCAAACGCTCTGTGTCTAAGTGCTGTTTGATAGATAAATAGAAGAGGTGTTCAAAGAGATGAGACATGATGCCCCATTCTGGTGAGACATGATGCCCCATTCTGGTGATGGTCACCCTGGCACCCCTATTTAGGCAGACAATAATGTTCCACGTCTTTTCTACAAAATAGTGAATATAACAAGTATATGAATTGGGGCCTAAGTGGTTAAAGGTTTGGTCGACATCAGCTTTAATTTGATGGTGGCCGTCTTTGGACCTAAAGGTGTCTGTCCTCTGCCTGTAGTTCTGAAAACCTCCAGAGATTGTCTCCCATGACTCCTCTTGTCTACTGCCTTGTCTCAGTACAGACTAGAGACAATCTTTCTGTTTTTACTGCAAATGGTGCTGTTAGTGCCTTTATCCAAAGTGCTCACACACACACACACACACACACACACACACACACACACACACACACACACACACACACACACACACACACACACACACACACACACACACACACACTCATACGTGTGAACATGTGTACTACATAGATGTATGCATGTTTTAATTCCAGTGTTCCAGGACAGAATCTCGTCCAGCTTCATTCCAGGACAGTCATTCCTGGCCGCCTAATCTGATCAACAACCAGTGTGAAGTGAGGGGTGCCTTTTATGAGTTCATTTCAAAATGTTCAATCCCGCAAAGCTTGGTCAGTGCCAGGCTTTGCGGGACATACAGAAGGTCATACGGACAACGGACTGACACACAAAGCCAGATGTAGGCGCGGTTAGCACCGTTCAAAAAAAGAGCTACAGTATTTATCTGTAGAGATAGATAGGTAGATATACCTATCTATCTCTATGCTGTACTAGAATTCAAAAAGTAAAACATGTCACACTCTCCATGAATCCAGTGGTCATTAGAAGTATTACAGAAATTTGACATTTTAGCTCTCCACTGGCAGACAGCAAACACAAACGGAACAGTGATTTATACTTGATTTGCGCGCCGGTGAAATCTTCTATTTTCGGTGCATGAGTTATACAAGACATGGTTAGCATTTGCAACCAAGTCTTGCATAACTCTCTCTGCTGGTCATGGTGGCTCACATCACTCGGGTGCACAGCTCCACTCATGACTGCGTTTTAAATAAACAACCGAGGCGGGGGCGGAAGAATGCTGTTGTTTTGCACCTACAGATTGATTGGTTGATTGATGTGTATTTTTAACAGTTGTCATATTGTAGCTTGAATGGAAATGTTTTTAGTTCTTTATTTACAGCACCCAGGGAAGTACCGTAGCTGTGCTCAATCTGCTCATTTACAGCAGTGCCCTGTACATAGACACAAACCTGGGAGCTGATTACTGATTACTGATTACTATTGGCCACTAAGCACATCCACTGGAGCAGTTGGGGGTTCAGTGTCTTGCCCAATGGCACTTCAGCAGTGTTGGGGGAGGGAGGGTCCAGGGAATCGAACTGGGAACCTAACAAGTACGCTCCTCTAAACTTTAGGCCACGACTAAAATATGCCCATATAAATATGATCAAGGGAATAGTATTGTAGGGAGTATTGTCTGGTGGTCCCCAGGTTATGGGGAAATATCTTCTATAGCTTCACCCAACTGAAGATAAACGGTGCATTATAGCGTCTTTATCGAAAGCACTTTACATTGTTGCATTATTTACCCATTCACTGCACACACCCCAATGGGAACCAGGTATGGCATCAAGCTGCTCTTTGGGAGCAATTGGGTGTTCAGTGTCTTGCTCAAGACACTTGGGTGTTCTCAACCTGTGGGTCGGGACCCCCAGGGGGGTCTGCAAAGTATTTTGGGGGGTCCCCAGATGATTAGCTTAATGAATGTGCAACAATATTTTCTAATTCAACAGTAAACATACCAGCATAAAGTTTAAGTGTATAGAGGGTATCTGCACATTTCTAAAGTGACATTTTAAGGACTTTTTAATACCTCTAAAATGACAAATTAAACATTGTCCAAATTGTCAAATATCAGAGGCAGAAATTGTGAAAATAGACGATCTACACGCTCACAACGCCTCGCTACGAGGGCATGTAGATCTGCTATTTTCACAATAGAACCGTGTTATACAAAGTGCTTGTCGGGGTGGGGGGTTCCCAGTTAAAATGTGATTATTTTGGGGGTCACAGCCTGAAAGGGTTGAGAACCACTGTCTTAAACCACTGCCATCCCCCCTATGATGGCTGCTCGGATGTCTTGGACAGTCACAAGACAAGAACATAGCTATTAGGGGTTACGTGTCTTGCTTATAAGGACACTTCCAATCCACACACAGACTGGGATGAGGATCGAACCGACAAGCTTCCAGTTCACAGACGGCCTCTCTAAACGCTCAGATACAGCTGCCAGTACAACGTTCCCCCTCTGCCGGTCACCCCTTCTCATTTTCTATACCCGTCTCTCTCATCTCTTCTGTTTTCTCTCCTCTTTCTCCCCCACTCTCCTCACCCAGGATGTCCTTATACGGCAGCTTCCTGTCTGATGATCAGTTCCAGTGTTCCATCTGTCTGGATGTGTTCACCAACCCGTCGTCCACGCCATGTGGTCACAGCTTCTGCATGGGCTGCATCACCAGGTACTGGGACGGCTCCAAGGTACGTTTTTTATCTTCCTCTTTTTACCCTTGTTCCTTAATTAACCTATTAAGACCTGAGGCCGATTCCACAAATGCCTTAATCAGTAGTTGTCAAGCTGTTTCCGAGGACCCCCAAATTGATATGTACTTGGAACCCCCATCTGAAAAGGTTACCCAGAAGAGAAAATTTGTTTCAAGATCTTTTTCAAAAATAGCAATGGATGTGATGGTTCTACAATCTCACATGCTCTAAACCACTGTTCTAAATCCTAAGAGTTTTCTGAAAAGCTTATGTTGCAATAGGCTATCTAAAGCTAAAATCTAAAATGCCAGTCAGATGCTTTCCCAGTTTTATTCGGTAAAGAGTCAATCTGGGGCGCTCAAGTGGTCCAGAGGGAAAGTTAAAGCCCACTACTGCAAGACTATATAGGGGTCGAATCCTCATCACCAGCAGGTGAAAAGAAGTGGCAGGCGTTGTGTACGCATGTCGTTCTAGTACCTACCTAGTACCTGGCTACCAGTCCAAATAGCAACCAGTAGAGGTCAGCAGGTGACAGAGCGTGTCTGTAATAGGCTCTATGCACAGCAGCCATATTGTAAAGAAATTGGGCCCCTTCCCACTTCCCTCACAGGTGTTAATAGTCAGGGACCCAGTCCCTGATAATGGGAGAGGACCTGTGATGTTCTGCCGTACTTTTTATTTCTGTTTTATCTATTAGTTTGGTCATTAAGGTTCACAGAATGAGAGGCCTGCTCTGCCGGAAACATCGCGAAAAAAAGTTAGGGCCATTTGTATATTCACTGTCCCATCGACTTCACTACAGGAAAAGAATACAAAAAATAAATGTGCTTTAAGTAGCATGTGAGGGGTCAAACTAGGTGTTCTTCATGATTCTGAATCCATTGCAAGCATTTGTTTTGCATGAAAGACATTCCTAGGGCAAAATGTTGGCCCCCCAAAATTGTAAAAAGTGATGAGTCATCAAAAAAGCTTCACTTTTCACAGTTTTGGGGGGCCGATATTTTGCCCTAGGAATGTCTTTCATGCAAAACAAATGCTTGCAATGGATTCAGAATCATGAAGAACACCTAGTTTGACCCCTCACATGCTACTTAAAGCACATTTATTTTCTTGTTTTAATATTTTTCTTTTCCTGTATAGTGAAGTCGATGGGACAGTGAATATACAAATGGCCATAACTTTTTTTTGCGATGTTTCCGGCAGAGCAGGCCTGTCATTCTGTGGACCTTAATGACCAAACTAATAGATAAAACAGAAATAAAAAGTACGGCAAGACATCACAGGTATCACCCCTATTCCTTGAGCTTTTGGGCTTGTGGGTCCCTGGCTATTACAATGATACTGATTAAGGCTCTGTTACATTATGGTCAAACAGAGTCAGGGTGCTGATAGTGGAAACACACTGCTACACCAGTCTCTAAAAGTGTCCTTTGGGGGGTTCCAAATGACCCATTTTGGGTCAGTAACAGAGTACGAATGGAAACAAATGAACCCGTACGGGCCCATTTGGTTCCATTTGTACTTTGTACACTCTCAGAGTTATGGGGGTCCTTGAAATCAAAACGTTTAAGAACCACTGTGCTACACCAAATGGAACAGAGCCTTAGTCAGGATCATTGGTAACACCTGTGAAGAAAGTAAGGAAGAGGCCCAATTTCTTTACACTATGGCTGCTGTCCATAGAGCCTATTTAGGATTCAGTATATCATTGATTGATTGATTCATATCATTGATTGATTGATTGATTGATTGATTTGATTTGATTCTTCCATTCCCAGGTGTGCATGTGTCCTCTGTGCAAGAAGAGCTTCCAGAAGAGGCCAGATCTGCAGATCAACAGAACCCTGAGGGAGATCACAGAACAGTTCAAGTCTATGAGCGGAGCCATGACCCCCCGAAGAGCCAGCATAGGGGGAGGGAAGGAGAGGAGAGGAGGAGGAGGGAGAGGATGGGAGGGAGGAGGAGGAGGAGGGATGCCAGAGGTTCTGTTTGACGAGCTGAAGAAGAAGCTGCCGCGAGGACCCAGGACACCCATAATCATCCCTTCAGAACCACAAAGTCAAGGTACAGTAGGAGACGTGTGGTTGGTTGGTTGTTTGGATGATTGATTGATTAATTGATTGATTTCCTGTCTTTAATGGGCAATTTAACAGTTTTCTTTTGCCTGAACCCAATAGTTCTAGTGTGTTCTAAGTGAAAATCTGACATTACACTTCCCAATGCATTATGTGTGTCGAGAGCTTGCTATCAACAGCACTGGGAAATGTTCTGCTAGCCTATAGGACACTGTGGTTCCCCTGACACATCACTGTGACATCACTGTGACATCAGATTCTCAGAGCAGGGATCTCCATATATGGGCATAAAAGTGATTCTGTTAGGGATCTCCATATTTGGGCATAAAAGGGATCGTATCCCAGAGACAGGGATCTCCATATATGGGCATAAAAGGGATTGTATGTATGATGTCAGATGTCATGGACGTCATAGGACTTTCACATAACAAATAACTGAGTAAGCATGTTTGGGGGCCCACAGCAATATCTCCATATACAGTACATAGATCTCCATATATGGGTACCAGTGGTCTCCATATATGGGTAACTGGTCTACATCACTGGCCAGATGGCCAAGACATGGCGCGACCTTGTTGCCCTTAGGCGTCTTACTGGTGTATAAGGTTGGAGATTAACTTTAGATATTAGATTAAATATAATTACTCCTACTCCTCACACAGTTTTTGCGCCACGCACTCGTGCCTGACAGGCTGACAGATACAGAGATATTTATTTAAGTGTGACTCGTTTTACGGCAACCACACTTGCAATTTCCAATTGCATCTTCCACCACATAATCGCATCTTTCTAGTTACATTGCACCACTGACGATACACACTGCTCTCAATCTGACTCATGTATCACATTATCCCCAAAGGCAATCCCTTCCTTACATCATGCTCACCTCCGTCCACCGCTGCCATGTCCCCTCTGGCGTCTTCAGTGCCCAACCAGAGTCCACTGGCTGCCATGGTCCAGGCCCAGGCCTTGAACCAAGGTGCTGGGCCTCCCCCGCTGCCCCCAACTTACTCCCACCCCTCAGGTCGTAGACGCTTCACGGTGTCTGTTTCTGGGTTGGATGACAGCATGAACGTGCCCCTCTGTGAGATCCACCGGAGGGGAATACTGGTAAGCACTTCAGTAAAATGTAAGTGTTCATTTAGGGCTAGTCCCAGTTGTCCGGTGTCCCAGTTGTCCGGTGTCCCAGTTGGCGAAATGTGTGTGTGCGCTGCTGGCTGCTGCGCTATGATCAGGATACAGAATGAACTGGAGTTCTGTTTAACGTGTGTGCTGCTGTGTTTAGGCTGACCTATGATCAGATTCAGGTCCGTTATTAGCCTCGAGGCAGCAGCATGAAGAATGTGAGATGATAATGGTGGTCTAAGATCAGATTTACAGCGGGGATACATCACAGACATACAGCCAGGCTACAGTATAACAGGACAAAGCCAACGTGTGAAATTGGCAGAGTGCTAAAAACAATGGGACAAAGCGAACTTGTGAAATTCGGCCGAGTGCCAGGAATGCTGAGGTGGGGGTAGGCTACAGTAACAGACATACAGCCAGGCTACAGTATAACAAAACAACAAAACAATGCTAGGAATTTTCAAAAGCGAACTTGTGAAAATCAGAATGCTGTTTGTTGGACAGATCAAAATGCAGACTGTAAATGTACAAACGTATTGGTATCAAGATAACGATGTCATACAATGAATGCACGGCGAATTTTCGGCGAGAAATCAATGGGGTCTCATAGCTGTACGCTACTTGAGTAGCTGTACGCTTGCCGCCTAACGCTACACAGCCAGCAGCACACACACAGCGCACGCACACATTTCGCCCAACTGGGACACCGGACAACTGGGACACCGGACAACTGGGATTTTCCCTTCATTTAGACAGCAAATTCTGATTTAGGCTTAGTCTTAGTCTTTTGAATAACATGCACACCATTTAGTTTTAGTTCTATTTTGTCATCTGAAAACTGTTTAGTCTTAGTCTAATCTTAGTCAAATGTATTTTTTGACCGAAAATTCAGATTTTGTTCTGATTAAGACCTGGTGAATGAAAGAGTACAGTGTAGAGCAAGATCATACTAACACATCATACTAGTATGGCTAACAGACGGTAGCCATACTATTTTAGAATGGGAAGATGCTGCCATTTGAACACTGTTCTTTCATTTCCAGGTGTACTGCAGGACAGACAGGGTGTGTATCTGTCCTGAATGTGAGACGTTGGACCACCAAGACCACGATACCGTGTCTGTGGAGTCTGAATGGCAGGAGCAGAAGGTAGGATGGAGGAGGGAGATGGATGGATGGTTGGAGAGAAAGGCAATACAGCAAAAGTGCTGTATTTATTTAATTAACTTAATTAACTTTGCGTGTGCCTACACTTGTGTGCAACTGCGCATTGTTTACTGTCAATATTCCAGGATGACCTCCCACTTGGGTAATGACGCCCCCTGGCGATCATTCAGAGAAACTACTTCAGCTCCCGTACTAACGTAGGTAGGAAGGGCCTGTCACTCAAACCGGAGTGACCCGCCTCCAGGCTATATAAGCCCCCGGAGGCGGAAGTAACATCCCCTCTTTTCACTCTCTGCGATATCACATTCAGATAAGTTGAACACGATGTACTGGTACACCGGTTCTACCTAGCCAGGGCAGGCCTCGGGGCCTGCGCTCCACCAGGTGGGTCCACTGCTCTCAACCCCACAGCCCAGTCTTTCCTTCCCCAGGCGGCCCGCACCGTTGGTCAAGGTGCGGCGCTGCCTTCCGGAGACCCGTTTGGCAAACAGCGCGCCATTCCAAGTCAAGATGGCGCCGTGCTACATGAGACACCGCCTGCCGCGCAACCGACCGCAGCTAGCTCCACTGTCACTGGAGCTGGCGGGTCTGGTGAAGTCGCCGCTAAGAAGGCGACCAAGAAGGCTAACATCCCTCCGGTAGCCTTTTCCCCTTCGGGCGCGGTGCCCAAAAAGAAACGCTCGGATGTGACCGTCGGGGACGTTCCCCTCAACGTGAGCATCACCAAAACAGTCCAGACTTTCAGGCGAGAGTCGGACCTGAGCTCCTGTCAGAGCGAGGGTTCTGGTTCTGAATACTCTGGATACACGGCCGAGGAGGAGGAGGACTCCGTCGAGGACGATGGTTCTCGACTCACGGTCACAGTGAAAGGTAATGCCCCTGCGGCTCCAGCACGTCAACTGGACGCCGCAGGGAGCTCCCAGTCCTCCTCAGGCACCACTGCCCCTCCACCCGCCAGTCAAGCGGGTGAAGCGGGAGCAGAGGACGTCGATTCTGCAGCAGAAATGCTGGATCATCTCACGGTCTACATGAGAGCTCTTGCCAGAGTTGGAGAGGAGTTGCCACCTCCTCTCCCCTCTGAAGAGGCCGAGGATGATGACGAAATGCCCGGGCAGGAGCCTTCGGTTCCCGCCCCGTATGTCCTCTCCAGGCTGCCGCTGGTGAAAGGATTCACCAAGGCCCTCCATTCCTCATGGAAGACACACAAAGACCCCAGGAAGCTGCCTTTTTCTGTGTTGGATTTGGTTGGCGGTGCGGAGGCAGGCATGTCCACCTGCCCTAACCTGGACCACCTGTTGGCACAATCCTTTCTGGGTTCCGTCAGACCCCAGTACAAGGATGTAGGCACGGCTAAAAACGGGCCGTTTGTCGGCCCCGTCGGCACCAACCCGCCGGGGTTCACTGTCCTGGAGGACAAGCTGCAGTCGGACAGGGCTCGTAACGCCTACCGGTCCGCTGCTCTGGCTGCTAAGGACCTTAATCTTATCCAGCTCTTGCTAGCTTCCACCAAAGACCTGGTCAAAGGTCTGCCCACGGGGGAGCACACTGCGGAGCTAAACACCCTATTCGACATCATGCTGAAGGTCAATTGGCATGCGGTCAAGTGGATGGGCAGGTCCATGGATTATAACCTCCAAGCTGAGAGAGCCCGCTGGCTCGACTATGTCGACCTCGAGCCTAAGAGGGACGTGGGCGAGAAGCCTGTGGGTCCTCGCGGGGAGATGTATAAATCCCTCATCAACATGGAGAACAGTCCCACCACCCTCATGGGCGGCGGTTTGGAGCTGCTGCAGGGCAGAGTCACGTTCTTTAAGGCTGCTAAGGACATTGTCGAGTCCACCACAGTGCCACAGGAAGAACCGCAGCATGCTAGGAGGGCGTCCCGCTCCTCCCGCGTCAAGGAAAGGGGCCGCTCTGCTTCTTTTAAGAAGCACTCGTCTTCCTCCAGGGGAGCCTCTGCAGCCAGGGCGCCTGACAGGCCCCGCAGCAAGGTTGTGGTTCCCGAGCGCGCTCAGCCGCGCCGCCCGTCCAAGGATGGCAGGCAGCAGTCTTCCTACCGCGGTGGCCGCGGTAGGGGACAGCGCAAATGACACTCGGAAGAGGGGGATTGTGCTGGGGCGGGGGTCCGAGGTGTCTCTCGGTCCCCCTCCCCCCAAACGAGGGCGTTTTCTGTACCCCGTGTCGGGGAAATGAAAATGTTGAATTTGATGCCTCCTGTGTCGGCAATAAATATGTTGAAAGAGCAAAGTCTGTCTCTGTCCAACTCTCTCGCACTAGCACAGACGACCCCATCGTGCATGCCTCCTGTAGTAATGATGAAGTCCTGTCAGGACTCGATAATCAATCACAGGTTTTATCAGCAACCAGTAATGTTATTGTCAAACAATTATGTGGTTCCTCAAGCGCGCGAGTGGGATATCCCTCGCGTCGACAATATGACTCCTTTATGCATGCCTCCTGTAAGAATGATGGAGTCCCGTCAGGACTCTTTAATCAGTCACAGGTTTTATCAGCAACCAGTAATGTTAACGTCAAACAATTATGTGGTTCCTCATGCGCGCGAGTGGATTTTCCCTCGCGTGAGCGATGCTATGAATTTAACCTTGAGTCAGAAATTCTGTCGGCCTACTATGAGCCCGGGTCAAGGGACAAGCATAAAGGCCTTAGAGCAGGTATTAAACGTAAAAGTTCCTCTCCTGTCAGGGGAGAATGCTTTAGTTGTGGGCGAGTCTGTTTATCAGTCGAATCGCTTTGCTCTTCCTGTTGCTCTATCGAGCGAAAACCGAACGCTTCCGGTTTCACCGGATACGGATTCGCTAGCTCCCCGCTTCCGGTCCGGCCGCAAAAAAGCTCCGCTAGTCAAGCGGTACAATCAGAAGGTGTTCCCGCCTTGCGGCCTATTGAACCCCTGCGCTCCGCATCCGGGTGTTCCGGATACGGATACGCAGGTTTCCCACTTCCGGTCCCGCCGCAAAATAGCTCCGCTAGTCAAGCGGTACAACCAGAAGGTGTTTCCGCCATGCGGCCTATTGAACCCTTGCGCTCCGCATCCGGTCGTTCCGGATACGGATACGCAGGTTCCCCACTTCCGGTCCGGCCGCCAAAAAGCTCCGCCGTCACGGAAGCACAGTGGTGGGGTTTCTCTCGCTCAAAACACGCTAGCACGCTGCGCGCGCCAGTGGAAGTTATGCAACCCGAGCCATTGGGTATTTCGAACGATAACCAGGGGTTACAGGTTACAGTTCGCAGACATACCCCCGCTTTCGAGCAGGGTTATTCATACCAGGGCGCGTGGTTTAAAAGCAAATCTTTTGAGAGAAGAGATCAGCTCCTTGCTAAGCAAGGGTGCTATAGTGGAGCTGGACAGGACCCAATCCCGCATGGGATTTTGGAGCCGTTATTTCCTGGTGCCCAAAAAGGGGGGGGGGCTACGTCCCATCCTGGACCTAAAGGCACTAAACGTGTACCTGAAGAAATACGTTTTCAGGATGCTAACTGTACCCACCATGTTACGGTCGGTCAGGCAAGGGGATTTCCACTGTTCAGTGGATCTGAAGGATGCTTATCAGCACGTCCAGATTTATCCCCCACACAGGAAATTCCTACGGTTCGCCTTCGAGGGTCGCCTGTACGAGTACACAGTACTCCCTTTCGGTCTGTCACTGAGCCCGAGGGTTTTCGTGAAAGTGACCGAAGCAGCCATCGCCCCGCTGAGACAGCAGGGCGTCAGGTTGGCGACGTACATCGACGATTGGATGATTTCAGCGAGCTCCGCCCACGAAGTGGCGCGTCACACACAAGTGGTTTTGGCTCACCTGAAGGCCTTAGGTTTCATAGTCAACCACGGCAAGAGCATGCTGACTCCAGCAAGTCGTCTTACATTCATTGGGGTCCTTCTGGACTCATCCGACATGTCGGCCCGTCTCTCAGAGGAGAGGGTGGACAGGTTTCGGGAATGTCTCGACTCCTTTCAAGTGGGCCAGGAGGTCACTTACAGGAGTTGCATGGTACCGACGGGAATGATGGCTTCCGCAGTACATCTGTTGCGTTTGGGCAGGTTTCATATGAGACCTTTTCAAAGATGGATGTTATCCCTCGGGATCCCGCCCTCCTTGAAGTACAAGAAGGTTACGGTTTCCCCTTCCTGCGCGATCGCCCTGTCTCCGTGGCTGGTGGAGGGGTTCCTCACCAGCGGAGTCTCGATTGGCGAGGTGGTTTCCCGCAAGTCGATCACGACAGACGCCAGTCTCAGTGGATGGGGAGCCACTTTCGAGGGGCGCACAGCACAGGGGCTTTGGCCTCTGGAGATGAGGGGTCGTCACATCAACTATTTGGAGTTGATGGCTATACTCCTGGCGCTCAAGCATTTCGAGCCTTGGATTTTGCATTGTCACGTCCTGGTCAGGACAGACAATACGACGGCCATGTTTTATGTCAACAAACAGGGGGGCCTGTCGTCGTTGCCACTGGACCGTCTGGCTCGAGAATTGACGGTTTGGTGCTTGTCGCGCCTCAAGTCGATCAGGGCCTTACACGTCCCAGGTCTCCTCAACAGCGGAGCAGATCTCCTGTCCAGGGGAGGTTCTCGCTACGAGGATTGGTCTCTCCACCCCAGGGTGGCGAACCAGATTTTTCGCAAGTTCGGTCAGCCAGTGGCGGACCTGTTTGCGTCAGCGGAGAATACGAAGTGTCCGTTGTTCTTCGCGGTGAAGGGCAGTCCTCCCTTGGGGTTGGACGCCTTAGCGCACACGTGGCCGAGAGGTCTACTGTACGCGTTTCCCCCCTTCGACTTAATCCGACCCACTCTGGAGAGAGTCAGGAGGTTCGGTCTGGAGATGCTCCTGGTGGCTCCCTACAAGGGCACGTGGAGGTCGGCGATCGCCCCTCTCCTTTGCGAACCGGGTTGGCAGCTGCCTCAGTGCAGGGATCTGTTGAGTCAGGCCAGGGGGGAGATCTTCCACCAAGACCTGCAGGTCCTAGACCTGTGGGTTTGGCACGTGAAAGGTTAAACCTGCTGGCGGCTGGTTTTTCTTCTGAAGTGGTTGCTACCATTCAGAGTGCTAAGGCGCCTTCTACGAGGGCGTCTTATGATGGAAGGTGGAATGCCTTTGAGGACTGGTGTGAGTCGCGTGTTCCACCGGTGGTGGCCCATGTGGCGTCAGCCCAGGAAATTCTGGAATTTATGCAGGACCGCTTGAGAAGTGGTCTGGCATTTTCTACCCTTAGGGGGTATTTGGCGGCTATTAATGCCTGTCACCTGGGGGTGGCGGGCAAGGCACCTTCTAAAGTCCCGGAGGTCATCAAGTTCATGCAAGGAGTTGAACGTTTGAGGCCGGTGACTAGGTCTTTGTTCCCAGTTTGGGATCTGCAGGTGGTTCTAGGGGGCCTATGTCGGGCTCCCTTTGAGCCGCTTGTAGGGATGCCTTTGAAACTTTTGAGTTTCAAGACGGCTCTTTTGCTGGCTTTGGCCACGGCTAAAAGAGTTGGTGACCTGCAAGCTCTCTCGGTGTCTGCGGAGTGCATGCAGTTTATGAACAATGATCTCAAGGTGTTGCTCAAGCCTCATCTTAAGTTTGTTCCTAAGAACATGGTGGTTCCTAAGGAGCCTGTTGTTCTTCTGGCTTTTCATCCTCCTCCGTTTGTCTCGGTGGAGGATGAACGGCTGAATTGCCTTTGTCCTGTCAGGGCATTGAAGGCCTACTGTGACAGGACTGCTGGTTCTAGAGCTTCTTCTCAGCTCTTCGTGGAAATGGGCAATGTTCTTGTCAGAAAGCCGGTGTCTAGACCCACTCTTTCGAGGTGGATTGTGGATGCTATTAGGCTGGCTTACTCTAGTGCGGGTGTGGAAGTGCCGGCGGCACTTAAAGCCCATAGCACTAGAGGTGTGGCTACTTCGTGGGCACTGGCAAAGGGAGTCTCCGTTCAGGAGATTTGTGTTTCGGCGAATTGGTCTTCGCCTTCTACCTTTGCAGCCTACTATCACCTGGATATCGAATCCTCTTCGCTAGCGCATTCGGTTCTGGGTGCAGTTGCCTCCTCTACGTCATAGAGGAGTCGGATCTTCCCCTCCCACAGGTGGGCATGTAGCCACCTGGGGTATTTTGGGGGGACCCTGTGTTTTCCTTATATAGTGTGTCTTACTTATAAGGCGGACTTGTCCTTTTCATTTAGTTGAATGAGGCGGACTTCGGTCTGTCAGGGTCTCTCCTTATTTTCTCATGCCTTCACACCCAGGTCCGGTGGGCCTGGGACCTTCTGGGTGATGGGTCACGCCCGTTTGGGCTGTGCTCACCCGTATGAGGGGTGTGTGGGGGTATGAGAGTAGGTTGTGGCTTAGAGGGGAGTTTAAGAATCCCAAGTGGGAGGTCATCCTGGAATATTGACAGTAAACGGTAGGTTCCGTACGGAACCATTGTTTACTTAGATATGGAAGGATGACCTCCCACGTAATGCCCCTCTGTTTCACTGAATGTGGCAGAGAGTGGTATTAAGAGGATGTTACTTCCGCCTCCGGGGGCTTATATAGCCTGGAGGCGGGTCACTCCGGTTTGAGTGACAGGCCCTTCCTACCTACGTTAGTACGGGAGCTGAAGTAGTTTCTCTGAATGATCGCCAGGGGGCGTCATTACCCAAGTGGGAGGTCATCCTTCCATATCTAAGTAAACAATGGTTCCGTACGGAACCTACCGTTATTTCTGAGTGGTGGTCACTGGTCACACTGTCTCCTTAGCGTGACTGTGTGTGTATGCGTGTATGCATCTATGCATGTGTCTGTATGTAGCCTGACCCTGGCCTGCAATACCGCTGGGTGACCTGTTGAGGTGCTGTTGAGCAGCCTTGAAATGTACATGTTCACACTGGTGCAGATTTTTAAGTAGTGAATTTGGAATAGACTTTTCTGCTGAGGAAATGGGTCTGCTCATGCTCTTCTGTGTGTGTGTGTGTGTGTGTGTGTGTGTGTGTGTGTATGTGTGTGTGTGTGCGTGTGCGTGTGCGTGTGCGTGTGCGTGTGCGCGTGTGTGTGTGTGCGTGTGTGTGTGTTTGCGTGCGTGTGTGTGCATACGTACGCAGGCCCTGCTGAGTGTGTCGGAGCAGGACACTCAGGACATGATCAAACTGAGAGTCCGAAAGATCGAGGAGATCAGGATGTCTGTGTCCGATCTAGAGGTAGGAGAGACACCCACACTCTCTCTCTCACACACCCACACGCACGCACACACACACACACACACACACACACACACACACACACACACACACACATGCACGCACGCGCACACGCACACACAGTGTACAAATTGTACACTTTCAGAGTCATGGGGCCCCTTGAAGTTAAGAACCACTGTTTGAGTATATTGGTCATTCCGTCTGTCATTCAGTGTTATATGAGATACTTTAATGGTTTCCTATGGAAATAAGCGTAGTCTATTCTAGGATCTCCTTTTAGTAGACCTTGTACCAGTGAACTGTACCGTCATGAAACTGTACCTTTTCCTATGCAAACTTCTTCTAATAAAGTCTTCAATCAATCAATCAATCAATGGTGGGGACATTTGGCCCTCACAACAAGTATAGTAATACAAGTAGACAAACAAACGCTCTCTCTGTCTCCCCCAGGTGGCTGTGGAGCGTGAGACAGCGGGCAGTGTGTGCGTGCTCACAGCCATGATGAGCGCGGTGGAGCGGAGCCAGGCGGAGCTGCTGGAGGTGATGGAGATGAGCCGGCGGGCCGCCGAGCACCAGGCCGACGCCCACATACGGCAGCTGGAGCTGGAGGTCAACGAGCTCAAGAGGAGAGGCCACGCCCTCTCTGAGCTCGCCCAATCAGAGGACCACATCCACTGTGTCAAGGTATATAGGGAGAAAATGACATCGTTTAAAACAATCTAACACCCTTATGGCGAGTCAAAAGAAAATTAAATGGGCGTATATAAACTGAGTTATGGCCATTTGAAGTGTTTGAAAGTCTTTGCACACTGCTACGTTTTTCGGGCCGAATTTCGGAGTGAATTTCGGAGTGCGTGAATAAAAAAATCAACCTCACGTATAATCACGTTTGCACACTGCCGCCCGTTTCGTATTTATTTTCGGACCAGGGTTGATTTTTCCCGATTTTCGCAGCTGTCGCACTCAGTCCCTTGCTCTCTCTCTCTCTTTCCTCTCTCTCTCCCTGGCCTACGGCTTTCGGATTTCCAAAACGCAACGAAAACACGCAGTGCAGTGTGCAACCACCTTAACACTGCTGTAACACTGCTGTAGTGCCCGATATGTGTGTATAGCCACCATAGTTTGTAGAGGAAAGACCCAGCCCTTCCAATCAGGCTCAGCCCTATTGGCATGACAGGTTGTGTGTTGGACTGGCGAGGGGGAGCCTGGGGTTCAATCCCCGTTTCCGTGCATCACTACATGTGTAATTTAGTTTTTTGGGTGTGACTATTCTCATGCCAGCCAGTCCCTGGAACAGTGTCCACGCCAAGTTTGGTGCGGATTGAAGCAACGTTGTGTGGTTTGTGATATCCCATCGTCGGTTCCCCTGCCCACCCGCTACGCAATTTTAATTGTACAGTATACCTGTAGACTCCAGAAAGTTTCCAGAAAGTGGTACACCACTTTCCTGTTCCAGTTTGTATTCCCATAGCTTTGTTTGGTTGACTTAGAAGCAGAAACTGGAATCATTGTTATTTCTCTGCTTCAAATCTGCTGCCAAGCCAGTCAAACAAGGTCAGGGAAATTAAAAGTCAAACCTGGGACTACAGTTATGCACAGAGCAGATTGACGCTCACTTACAGACTTCCTGCCTTTGCTTGCTTCCTGCTGTTCTAGAGCTTTCCCGCCCTCTCCACCCCTCCACCAACCAGAGACTGGTCTGGGGTGTCTGTGAACTCTGACCTGGGCACGGGGACCGTTTATAGGTCGCTGGCTGCCCTGGTCGAGAGGTTCCGGCAAGAACTTAAGAACATCGCTGAGATAGGTGAGTGAAGCAATGGAAATGGCGTAAACTAGCTTTACAGGTACAGACAGTGAGTCTAAAAGACAGATCCAAGCTACACTATTTCATTTATCTATCCCTGGATTTGAGCTAATATAGCCTGCCTGTTTGCTCAGGAGAGAAATATAATTTTGATCTTCAGCCAGCACCATAATATAGTGCTGGCTGAAGATCAAAATTATATTTCAAATGTATTGTCAAATCACATTTTAATGAAATGGAGTATTGAATCACATGCATCTCTTGAAATAATAATCCGAACGCCACCAAATTTGGACTGGTTATTGACAGACTGAAATATAGGGGGTTTTAACCACAGTTCAATGCTGCCCCCTAATGGTTTGCTAAAGCTTCATACCTTCATACCTGGTAGTTTACATAATGTTAGGGCAGAAAGCCAGAAACCTCCTAACTCCATTATCAAACTTTTTAGTTTTATTTTGTTAATTGAATTAATATAGTACACCACACAAAATCATCATACTTTTTAATTAGAATCCTGAAAAGTAACAGTTTTGGACATAATGAAGTTTCCTCCTGACAGAGACCATAAGTTAGCCTCTTAACTTAAAAGAGTTGGAGATTTGAACTCAAACATCTGATCCTTATCCATGTGTTGTGGTTCCACTCCAGGTTTTCCCGTCTCAGTGTTGGAATCCAGTCCAGTCAGGAATTCACCAAGTGAGTGCCTTTTAAACTGCCCTAGCTAATATGTATGATCTGTCACTGATTAGTAACAGTAAAACATTTCAGCAAAAAGATTAACATTTCGATTTAAACATTTCGTTTTTTATTTATTTTTCTTTTAGAGGCGAAGAGGATGCAAGACTATGCAGGTAATGTTACATGTAAAAAGCAGAGGACAAATCGAATACACATAAATACACATATAACATACCCTTGCAAGCTAATAATAATATTTTAACTGTAATTTTGTGTTATGCTCTCTCTCTCTCTCTCTCTCTCTCTCTCTCTCTCTCTCTCTCTCTCTCTCTCTCTCTCTCTCTCTGTAGTGGACATGACTCTGGACTCCAACACCGCCCATCCCAGGCTCGTCCTATCAGAGGACATGAAGCAGGTGAGATCAAAATGCGCAGCATTATGAGCTTGTAGATCTGCTAGGTTTTGTGTGACAGGTAGTATAGGGAAGTAGGGCTTTTAATTACGAAAAAACATGAAATGTAATACTGGGTTGGGACAGCAAATGCTCTGATGCCCCAGGTATGGTATTTGGTCTTTGGGACCTCAAGGAGGTTTGCATCACCAGACCAGAGGGAGTGGGACGTTTGAGGAGGTAGGTAGTGGGGAGCAGGATTGTTTAGTGCCTTGTAGGTGTTTAATAGTATTTTGAAGCGGATTCTTTGTTTGACTGGGACCCAGTGAAGGTTGTGGAAGACTGGTCTCTGGAATGGACCCCTGCTACTCACCAGTGTGAGTAGCAGGGGTCATCACCATGCTAGCCTCGGAAACCCAGGCTTCTTTTGGCGATAGGAAGAAAAAGAAGCCTGGGCGATCGCGTTATGATCACTGTTGGAGGAAGTGTAGAATTTCCCTAACCAATCAGAGTGCAGAGAGCGTCGCACAGAATGTGTTGACGTCATGACGGCAGCAGCGTTCTCTGCGCTGAGCAGAGGAGCAGATGGGGGTGGGGGGAGGAGAACACATGCTATTGGCCAGAGACTCGCGGAGAGATTTGCCGCGCCCGCCCATCTGCCTACACAAACTGGTCCGCGTTAGGTTAGAGTGTCACCATGCTCGCTATAATATTGTTGTTGATGTTGTTGATGCTATTATGTTCACTGTTGTTGTTATTATCGTTTTAAGTATGTGTTTACGTAATCGCAGGTGAAGTGTGGGGACCGTCACCAGTTGCTCCCGGACAGCCCGGAGAGGTTTGACAGAGTGGTGTGTGTTCTGGGCAGGGAGGCTATTTCATCTGGCAGACATTACTGGGAGGTAAAGTGTTTGTGTGTGTGTGTGTGTGCGTGCGTGCGTGCGTGCGTGTGTGCGTGCGTGAGTGAGTGAGTGAGTGAGTGAGTGTGAGAGAGAGAGAGAGAGAGAGAGAGAGAGAGAGAGAGAGAGAGAGAGAGAGAGAGAGAGAGAGAGAGAGAGAGAGAGAGAGAGAGAGAGAGAGAGAGAGAGAGAGAGAGAGAGAGAGAGAGAGAGAGAGAGAGATGATGAGAGGGAGGGAGAAATTGAAATGTGTCTTTTCACTGCTCGCTTCTTCTCTTTGCGTATTTGTGTGAATTTATAGATGAATATCTTTTCAATTCTGCTGCTTTTCTTTTTCCTGTACCCAGGTTGAGGTGGGCAGGAAGACGGACTGGGATCTGGGCGTGGCCAGCCAGTCAATCAGCAGGAAGGGAAAGGTGGAGGTTACCCCTTGCAACGGATACTGGTTCCTCAGCTTGAGAGACAAGTGGGTTTTGTGGGGTCACTCGCTACAGATATACGTTATTATTATTATTACTAGAAGCTGGGCCGCCCTTTGGGCGGCCCAGCGTCTAGTCGGCGACCTGGCCAACTCGGAACAATGTAAATAGGGAATGAATGCCCCGCCCTTTAATGCAAACCCCATTATACCTGTTTTCATAGGACCTGTTTTGACCATCTGTCTGCCTGTGTCCATTTATGCCCATATATGGAGATATCTGTATCTGTCTGTCTGTCGGCGTCCATTTTATGTCCATATAGAGATCACTGCAATTATAGTTCTGGGTCCATTATATGCCCATATATGGAGATATCTGTCTATCTGCGTCCATTTTATGCCCATATATGGAGATCTCTGTATCTGTCTGTCTGTGTCCCTTTTATGCCCGTATATGGAGAACTTTGTGATTCTGCGTCCATTGTATGCCCATATATGCCATATATGGAGATATCTGTTTATCTGCGTCCATTTTATGCCCATATATGAGATCTCTGTCGCTTTTTCAAAAAGATGGTCAAAACGGGTCCTATGACAATAGGTATAATGGGGTTTGCATTAAAGGGGGAACCGGCACTGTGTCTGCAACACAGTCGGAGGCACAGACAGATACAGAGATCTCCATAATGGGAATAAAGGGACACAGACAAACAGATGGAGGAGGAGACAAACTTAATGCAAACCCCATTATACCTGTTGTCATAGGACCCGTTTTGACCATCTGTTTGCCTGTGTCCATTTATGCCCATATATGGAGATATCTGTATCTGTCTGTCTGCGTCCACTTTATGCCCATATATGGAGATCTTTGACCATCTGTTTGCCTGTGTCCATTTATGCCCATTTATGGAGATATCTGTATCTGTCTGTCTGCATCCATTTTATGCCCATATATGGAGATGTATGCAGACACAGTGTCAGTTCCGGAAAATCCTGATGTCAGACATCAGAATCCGAACCTTTCGTGCTGGTTACAGAAAATCCTGTATCGGGTCGGGTCGAGGCCGAGCACTGCACTACCTGCTGCGGTGGGGAACGCGCGTGCCGAATTTGAAATAGGGAATGAATGCCCCACCCTTTAATGCAAACCCCATGAATGCCCCACCCTTTAATGCAAACCCCAATATACCTGTTGTCATAGGACCCGTTTTGACCATCTGTTTGTCTTTGTCCACTTATGCCCATATATGAAGATCTCTGGACACACAGTACCGGTTGTGGAAAACTCTGATGTCAGACATCAGCTCCGCATACGGGCATTCATTTTATTCCCATATATGGAGAACGCGCGTGCCGGTGGGACGAACGGTTCTCGAGATACGCGGATTACATACATACATACACACTCACAGAGATTTTTTGTTGACTCATGTGGCGTACGTGATGTCAGAGCCTTTTATGAGGTGATGTCACAAATCTCACAATGAGTCAGCGCTTGCACCGATTTCAGTTCTCAGTCTTATGCCCATACGGAGATATCTGTCGGGTCGAGGCAAGATGCCCATATATGGAGTTCTCAGTATACGGAGATATCTGTCGGGTCTAGGGTCTTGTCCCTTTTATGCCTATATACGGAGATATCTGTCTATGTATGCCCATATACTGTATGGAGATCTCTGTATCTGCCCATATGCCCATATATGGAGTCCTCAGTCTTATGCCCATATACGGAGATCTGTCGGGTCGAGGCAAGGCCCGGCACTGCAGTGATGTCACAATGAGTCAGCGCTTGCGCCCGGCACTGCAGTGATGTCACAATGACCGATTTTGCGCCGATTTCCTCCGGAACAGCCTGATGTCAACAATCAGCCCCGCATAAGGAGATTCCGAACGTTTCGCGCCGGTTAGGGAAAACCGCGCGTCGGGTCGGGTCGAGGCCCGGCACTGCACTCCGTGCCGCGGCGGGGAGCGCGCGTGCCGAATCTGAAGCCGGTGGGACGAACGGTTCTCGAGATACACGGATTACAAACACACACGCAGAGACTTCTCGCATTTATAGATAGATTACACCAAGGGTCTTCAACATTTTCAGGCCAAGGACCCCTTAGTTAAGAGAGAGATGAAGCAGGGACCCCCACCTTTTCGTAGATTCCATATAGTTTTATCGTTTGACAGCACAATCATCAGTGTATTTTGGATTCATGTCAATTCATGTTTCTAGATATTTAACCACTTGAACCGTCACTATTTCATAAACTTGACCTTTCACACTGTACTTAGTCTGATCCTTTTCCGCTCTACACCAAAGCTATTTGCAAAAAATAGCCGATCTACAAGCTCACAAAGCCTCGCAGTGCAAGGCATTTTGAGCTTGTAGATCGGCTATTTTTGGCTTAAGTTCTCTGAATATGGACGCTAGGGTTCAAGTGGTTAATATAAAAAAGGAGGGGAAAAAAGTTTCTATCACAGATTTGGAGGCCCGCCTGTAACTCTGAGGACCCCCTAGGGGTCCCAGACCCCCTGTCGAAGACCCCTGTATTACACAGTACAGCCTGACCAATGGCAGATGTACAGTATGAGTCCGAACCTGATTCTAGAAAGTTCAGGAGTACCGATTAGCACATTAATACATGAGACAGACAGGATATGCATACTGTATTTAACCCATTGAAAAAAATGGTTTAATCATTTTCGATTTTAGTGTTGGCCATTCAAAAATGTAAAAAAGATATGCCAAGGGGGTCCTTGGCATATAAGAGTTTGAGAACTACTGATTTAAGGCATTTGTAGAATCAGCCTCGGATCTTAATGGGTTCAAGTCTAACCAGAAGCAGAGATAAAGGTCCATCTCAAGGATTGGAATTCAGGAATACCGTGGATGAAAAAGGTTATTTACATGGGTGACCTGAGCCAAAAGGGTTTTGAGAACCACTACTGTCTTACGGTATAGTGTTGAATGGATATGCCAATGCCTGTACTATTGCAACTATTGCCCTGGTGGATAATCAAGTATGTAATCTTACAACCACCTGACATGCTACAATAGAACAAGCTTCTGTTCCTATCTTGCGAGCCGGCATAACAAACAAAGCAGCAGTAAGGAGTCCAAAGGTCAAACGCCTCCATTAAGGCCATAGTGGCCTACTACTAGCTGTCTTCCTTTGTCCCTACAGTAAAAACATTAAAGGCGGTAAAGTATGTTTTTTTTTACTGATTAACTCTATGTTCTGGTAGTAATCACTGCTAGAGCAGGGATTCTCAAACGTTTTCAGCTGAGACCCAAAAGATGAATTTGATGTCTCCTTGGGACCCCAACTTCAACAAAAATGTATTTTTGAAAATCTTTTGAAATAATAAACATATTTTTTATATTTATTATATAAATTAAAAAAGACGCTGATTTTTCTGTTCGTTCAGAAACAGGGATCTCTATTTCTCTCCAGTTCTTTAGTAGCCTATCCTCTTTCACAGACTTTTTTTTCACGAGGAGAAAAGCCTTGTAAAGAACGTGAAACAAGTGTCTGTACGACACAGAACTTTGTGTGTGTGTGTGTGTGTTTGCGTCGTGGGTGCGTATATGTTTGCGCTTCATGTGTGTGCACGCTGTATCTCTTCACGGCACGCTTTGCCTTCCTGTGTGTGTGTGTGTTTGTAAGTGATGTGCATGCATGTCTTTTGAAGTGGCGCTGTGTGGTCCTATTTGTGTTGTAATTAGTTACTAATCAGTTGTAGGAGTTTGTGCAACATACAGACAGACTGACATACACCCAAAACCACTGGATAGCAGCTGGATAAAAAAAAAATATCTCATTCCTTTAATCATAGCCAGAAATGGGGATTTTTCCTTCTTTTTTTATATATATATAATATATTCTGTCTTAGCCAGGGCTGTACTTCTATTGATGAAAGGTTATCATGCTGCATCTTTGGAATAAGAATCCACCATATGCCGTTGAAATAAGGGTTCCAGTTTCTTAGAGTTCCTCTGTCATGGTGGAGGTTATGTTTCTGAGTTCTGACGCTGTTTGTGTCTGTCTCTGTCTGTGTGTGAGCAGGAAAACTACTGGGACCATTTTTATTAACCGCATGAACCGTAGCATTACTATTCCGGATGTTCCTCAAAAATAGCAGAGTTCACAAGTTCACAACGCGCTGCAACGTCATGCGTGTTATGCTTGTAGATCAGGTATTTTGGGTGAAGAGATCTGGTGTAGAGTGTGAAAATGGGGGTAAACCACCCATTTTCAATATTGAACTATGTCATTAATATACCTTAGAGGAGTTGTGTGGAAAATCTGGAAATTAAAAAAAAAAAAAAAAAAAAATTGCCTAAAAGTTGCCTAGAACTTGAACTTGATTGATTTTGGGGTTTGTATTGCAAAGTACACTGTGATGACATCACACCGGTGTACTCCTCTAAGGTAGACTATATTTATGACATAGTTCAATATTGAAAATGGGTGGTTTTCCCCTTTAAGTATAGGGTATAACTTAAGTGGTTAAACTCTGTGGATGGGCCTGGGACAAAGGCACCAAACTACAGTGTTTCTAAACAAATCTATAAGATATCGTTTGTTTTGTGTGATGCACCTGAACACATCACTAATCCACCAACAGCCCAGACATCAAATGGAGCAGCAAACCCTCAGCTCCGAAAATGGAAAAATCCCCCTGGAAAACATTTTGGTAGGCATTTTTTTGAGGAAAGGTGCTTCATGTGTTGTTTCTGTACGATCGGCACATAGCAGAAATATATCTGTGTATCGACACTACAATTGCGGGTATCTGTTAATGCTCGGTGCAGGTCACAATGACACATAGTGACTGCATAGTGCAGGGTACTGTATCGGTTGTATACTGTCGTATAAAGTCGTTCCTTATGGCGTTTTTGTGTTCTCCTTTTTGACTCCAAGCTATTGTGTAGCTAGCTACTCTACAGTACTCTTGTTACTCTGTATCTGTATCTTTAACTGTTGTGCTGCCTCTGGTGACAGAATGTGGCCCATGGGATCAATAGAGGTCTATCTCTCTAAAACGGATTCTGTACATAAAAATGTTATAGAAACGGCATACTAGAGTACTTTTCCTCAAAAATGCCAACCATGTTGTTTTGTTTTCTTTCTTTCTTTCTTTCTTTCTTTCTTTCTTTCTTTCTTTCTTTCTTTCAATGCTTTTCCGGTCCTGACTATCTCCTCTCTTCAGGAATAAATATGCGTTCCGCACAGAGCCCTCGACAGAGCTACCGCTCAGTCTCCGACCACAGAAGATCGGTGTGTTTGTGGACTACGACAAAGGCCAGGTGCAGTATAAAAGAAAATATCATAATAATAATGATCATTTTGTGCTTTTTTTAGGTACTCAAATCGCTTTACATGGGTGGAGGAATAGGAGAGAAATGGTTGGGCTTTGCACCACAGCCCTAAAACGGCTAAGAATTACTCTTACTGTATCATATATCTACCTTTAAACCAGTGTTTCCCATAACATAGATGTTTTAGGTAACAGACCTTTTGGATCAGGACTCACAAAAAGGTATCGCCTGTTTCTTTTCAGCTGAGATTTGCTGAAGACTAAAAAGTAGGGAGGCCAAGTATAGACCCCTGGAGGACCCCACTGAGTCAGCTAAGCATATATATTTAGGGTATAAGTGGTTGAATTCACATGATTGAATTTCTACTTCTGTGCTTGATCTGTTATCCTCAGGTTTCCTTCTATAACGTCGACGCTAAGATCCACATCTACACCTTCACGGACACGTTCACAGAGAGCATCTATGGGTTCTTCAGCCCCTGCACCAACAAGTCGGGGAAGAACGACGCGCCTCTGACCATCACTCCTGTAAACATGATCGAATGAATTACATATATGTTTACTAGGGATGCATGATATTGACATTTCGGCCAGTTGAAGTGCATGGTCAAATCGACGGAAACCAATACCGATATTGCAATACTGTTATACAGTAGCTGTCATTCTGGGTGCAGATGCATACAAAAAAAACTGACTTAGGCCTACTTACTGTATTAGGCCTACTGATCAAGTTCAAGTTCACATTTAGAGGAGGAGTTCACCCCCAAAATGATTTTTTTTCCTATTGATTAGTCATGCCATGGAGACTTGAGTTCAATAATATTTTTTTGTATTTGTCGCTTTTCTAAGACAAAAAAAAAAGATTATAGTAACTGTACCCCCATTGATTCTGAATGGGGTCCCAAATGCATGGCCCTGGATGGGGACCCAAATGCATTTGGGTCAGAATCAAGTTTTCTCTTGTTACTGTTATTTTCGGTCAAAAAAATGTTTTTTATGATTACTGTATGCCTGGCCTGACATCACTCCTTCACTTTTACACACATACACGCACGCATGCACGCACGCACGCACGCACGCACGCACGCACGCACGCACGCACGCACACACACACACACACACACACACACACACACACACACACACACACACACACACACACACACACACTAATGTTCCTGGTGTCTTTTATGTAAATGTAAATATGATAAGATGTTACTTTAAGCTGTAACTGTAGAGAGATCTATATCACTACACACACACTAATGTTCCTGGTGTCTTTTATGTAAATGTAAATATGATAAGATGTTACTTTAAGCTGTAACTGTAGAGAGATCTATATCACTTTTAAAAAGGGGTTTCATGTTTGTATACAAACATTTTCCTTGTAGAAAATGAGTGGAACCTTGGATGCACAATGCCGTTATTTTTAGGAAACAGAAAAAAAGAAAAGGTTCCAGTGAATCCAATGTAGTTGGATTTCTTGTTCATACTATTTTGTTCCTAAATAAAACCCACAGACAAACGTATCCACTTTCAACATTATTCCCTTGTTGGGTGCAGTTATACGTTTTCAACACTAGAGGGTAGAATCACCACAACTAACAACATGTCTGCTGCACTGTGGACACTGGACAGCAACTTGATGCATTTACTTGAGTAGGCTCTGTACTTTGTACTTAGGTACATGTGTTGAATATCTGTACTTCACATGTAACACATATTATACTTTTAACTCCTCCACATTTCTAGGAAGGGGGGAAAAGTACAAAAAGTACATTATGAATCAACCACTTCTTAAGGGGAGTACCACTGATTTTCAACTTTGAACTGTCATTAATATACCTTAGAGCAGTGTTTCTCAACCTTTTTTCTGCATGGGCACACTTTTCATGTCCCAAGAATCCATGGGCACACCAACATAATACGGGGGTGTAAATATCGTCACTGTCGGGAAGAAACCTTGTATCTCCAAGTTTCAAATTTGTATGTTTCTTTGCAAAGTAAAGCCCTGCTTCATCATACAAGGCTGTCGCACAACAGTAGTGAAAACAGCAGATCTACAAGCAGTGCTTGTAGATCGGCTGTTTTCACTAGTTTAAATAATTTTTGAAATGATAAATACAATACTGGCTTTCAAGCAGTTTCAAGGGGCACACTTGACCCTTCTCAGGGGCACACCAAAGGTCCCCAGTCACAGTGGTTGAGAAACACTGCCTTAGAGTTGTTGTGTGGAAATAAGAAAAAGTACATCTTCATGATGTCACTGATCAATCAATCCATCCTAGGCAACACAGAAGGGGGGGGGGGGGGGGGACCTTTTTCTATATTAATGAATGAAATGTTGAAAATTAGTGTCATTCTTTCAATATTTTCACTTTCAATTGATATTTTTTTGAAAATCTTGAAATGTCTTTGGAAAAGATCTAAACTTCAGTACCTCAAAGGCATTTCGTTTTTATGCACCACCTTTCCCAGATGACCTGAGAGGTCATATGGTTCATTATACGTATATATATTTTTATTTTTGGCCCTAAACCATTCAAATCTTTATAGACCAACAGTAGTATTTTGACACACAGGGAGCTAGTGTAAGGATTTAAGATCCAGCGTTCTGGATCAACTGCAGTCGTCTCATTGTTTTTGTATTTTTTAGGGAGACCCGTAAAGCAACCTGTAAAGACAAAGTGCCTGAAGATACTAGATCAGTGGTTCTCAAACTTTGACATTTGATGGTCTCCCCTTAACTTTGACAGTTCCATTTGTATACTGTCAAAGTTACAGACTTGTAAGGGTCAATTTAGACCCCCATAAAGGAACCTAGAGAGACCCTGAAATCCACTTTGAGAACTGTAGACTCAATACTGTGAATTCTCCATTCAGCAACATGATTTACTGTGTATCTACTATCTAGCCAACGTGTATTCACAGAACTTGCAGAGTTAAACTAACCACTGCTCTCCTCTGCCCAGAAATCACACCTGAACTTGTCAACAAGTTTAGTAATATAAGATTGCATTTAAGCAAGATTACATGACTTGTTTGGCAAACCTGTGTGTGTGTGTGTGTGTGTGTGTGTGTGTGTGTGTGTGTGTGTGTGTGTGTGTGTGTGTGTGTGTGTGTGTGTGTGTGTGTGTGTGTGTGTGTGTGTGTGTGTGTGTGTGTGTGCGTGCGTGCGTGCGTGCGTGCGTGCGTGCGTGCGTGCGTGCGTGCGTGCGTAAGCAGTGGTGTTGCAAGGTAACACAAGTGGGCTCATGTCTTTTCTGGTCCTGTAGGCAAATGAGTCAACAGACCCTACGCCCAAACACACACACACACACACACACACACACACACACACACACACACACACACACACACACACACACACACACACACACATTTGCCAAACAACTATGGAAAAGTGACAGCAGACGTCTCTCTCTCTCTTTTATTTTTTCTGTTTCACAACTCTTTTTTCCCCTTATAATTGCTATTGTTCATTTTGATTTTGCTCTCTTTCTCTCTTGCTCTCTTGCACTGTGCCCTAAAAGCTAACATGTACACACAATACGCAAGTCCTCTCCCTGCACATTTCTTATAGCGTATGGACATGCACACCCAACTCAAACACACTTAAAAGCACATATACTGTATGTACATACTGTATGTACACACACACACACACACACACACACACACACACACACACACACACACACACACACACACACACACACACGCTGTGTCCCTTGCTGAGGTAAAATCCTAACGGTATTTTTGGTCTGCTATCTGCCTGTTCTGACATGTTCCAAATAACTGTCAGACTCCACAGAGAAACACTGACAGTTAGAGGAGAGAGGGGGGGCAGAGAGAGAGAGAGAGAGAGGGGGGGGAGAGGGGGATATAGAGGAAGTGAGAAACGAAGAGAGAGGGAGGAAGGGAGGGAGAATCTTTTGTCAACAATCACAATCGTCACATAATAAATTCCAATTCCAAACATTAGTCAATTTATATCATAGACATGTAATACACATACAGTATATGAGAGAGAGAGAGAGAGAGAGGAGAGAGAGAGAGAGAGAGAGAGAGAGACAGAGAGGGAGGAGAGAGAGAGAGAGAGAGAGAGAGAGAGAGAGAGAGAGAGAGAGAGAGAGAGAGAGAGAGAGAGAGAGAGAGAGATACAACAAGAAGGGAGGGAGGCTGGGGGGGAGCAAGTGATGAACATAAAGGTGATGAACCAGTAGGGGAGGAGGCTCCATGGGAGATACCTTGGGGCTGTAGTACCACGGAGTGTCCTCTAGAGGGCAGGTAATAATCAACTTCATAATAGAATCACAGTTGTGGAAGGACATACATCCCCAAGGTAGTGACTTGGCACATGGTGCCATTGTAATATTATACCAAGCAATTAACACAGCACTACTGTAAGTGTGTGTGTGTGTGTGTGTGTGTGTGTGTGTGTGTGTGTGTGTGTGTGTGTGTGTGTGTGTGTGTGTGTGTGTGTGTGTGTGTGTGTGTGTACATAAGTAGTAAAGAGTTTTGAGTAGTAGTTGAGTGAGTGAGTAAATGTTAGTTACTTTACACCACATACTGATATTTAGCATGGAGTGAAAACAGGAGGGGACCTACCTAGTAGCCTTGGATGACTCCAGTCAACCAAGCATAGGGTTCAGCCGTTAAAGGGCCACTTCACCTCTGGGACAACTAGATCTTATTGTCTCCACCAGCCGAAGGCTGAGGGAGAGTATGTTTTCCCCTCCGCCCGTCCGTCCGTCCGTGCGTCCGTGCGTCCGTCCGTGCGTGCGTCCGTGCGTCCTCGCAGTTTGTGAACAGCTAATCTCAGTCACCGTTGGCCCGATCGCTGCCAAACTGAGCACACACACTCCCTGGATGCCAATCTAGAACCTCTGCCCCACATTTTTCAAATCAGCCTCATGGTGGCGCTATAACAGGCCGATTTGTGTGGCCTGCTTGTTACCAGCTAATCTCCGGCGCCGTTGGCCCGATCGCTGCCAAACTGAGCACACACACTCCCTGGATGCTAATTCAGAACCTCTGCCCCACATTTTTTAAATCAGCCTCATGGTGGCGCTATAACAGGCCGATTTGTGTGGCCTGGTGGAGACCTGTGCTCGGAAGAGCACTGCTTCTAGTTTTATTGTTGTTTGGGACACAATCAACACAATCCTGAGTTATTTTTTTCTCCACCAGCCGAAGGCATGGGGGAGAGTATGTTTTCCCCTCCGTCCGTCCGTGTGTCCGTCCGTGCGTGCGTCCGTCCGTGCGTCCTCGCAGTTTGTGAGCACCTAATCTCAGTCGCCGTTGGCCCGGTCGCTGCCAAAGTGAGCACACACATTCCCTGGATGCCAATCTAGAACCTCTGCCCTAAGTTTTTCAAATGGGCCTTTTCTAGCGCCACCTAGTGGCCGATGTTCGCAAAACACATTTCTGTGCACTACTCTTACAGATTTTGTCCAAAAATCCTACAAATCGGTAGGCACTAGGCAGTATCTCGACAGTCATGTGATCGACACGGATCTATCCGAATTTGCATATTCCATCCTGATTGGCTAAAATTGGCTTCCAAAGTTTGTAGGATTGAGCCGTTTTGAACAAAATGCCTCAAATCACAAACGCAAAGTGCAATTATCATGAAATCGCGCACACACACATTCCCACTAGGCCGAGGAAGAAATGCCACTTAATTTTTTTTAAATCAGCCTCATGGTGGCGCTATAACAGGCCGATTTGTGGTTTTACCTATAACTCCACCGATCAGTTTCAAACTTTGTAAGCGCACTCCCTAGAGGCTAAGGATAAACCTTTGCCCTGCATTTTTCACATCAGCCTTTTATAGCGCCACCTTTGGGCCGACTTATGTAAAACGCATTTTTTGGATATTACTCCTTGAGATTTTATCCAAAAATCACGCAAATCGGTACACAGTATCTCTATAGTCATGTGATCAAGTACGATCCGTCTGATATTTCATATTCCATCCTGATTGGCTAATATTAGCTTCCAAAGTTTGCAGGATTGCTCCGTTTTTGAACAAAATGCCTCAAATCATCAACCATGCTTGCGATTACCGTGAAATTTGCCACACATATTCCCACTAGGTCAAGGAACAAATGCTACCTTTTTCACATTGGCTTGTTATAGCGCCACCAGCAGGTAGACTTTAGCAAAACATATTTTTGGAACAATGCTTCAAATCATGCATGCAGCGTCCGATTGCCATGAAAGATCTAAGGTGAAGAACACATGCCACCCTTTTTACATTGGCCTATAATACAGTAGCACCACCAGGACGCACGGCCTGGTGGAGACCTGTGCTCGGAAGAGCACTGCTTCTAGTTTGTATTCAATCTGTGTTTTGAGATATTTTAGTATTTCAGCTGTGCTAGTGATGCATTTTGCATCATATGATGCATTTTGCATCATCATGCTGCATCATCAGCAAAACGCATGACTAGCACAGCTGAAATACTAAAATATCTCAAAACACAGATTGAACACAAAGAATAACTCAGGATTGTGTTGATTGTGTCCCAAACAACAATAAAATAAGATCTGGTTGTACCAGAGGTGAAGTGGCCCTTTAACTGCAGGAAAGGAAACTGTTAAATAATGTTCCAATCCTGTGTCCATTCTTGGATCCATTATTTCTCTAACCATGCACACGGCACCTTTAAAAGGCATCTCAGGGGGCACGGTGGGTGCCCCCTCCTGGGTTCGATTCCCGCCGGGGGACGCTGTGGGTGCTGGGGGCGTGTTTCTCCCTCCGCGTCATCAGTGCCCACACCCTAGGTGGGGTTGGCGATAGGGCCTTTCTGTGTTGAGTTTGCATGTTCTCCCCGTGTCTCCTAGGGTTGATACCCTCACAAAACATGCAGTAATCCTGGTCTCAATAATGCCTCCCCCTGGCCAGCCGGGGCGCCTGATGGAGGGGAATGGAACTGGTTGGAATAACGTGTTCCTTCCACGCGCTACGTCCATCCCGGGGAAATCCCCCCTGTCAGGTGAAAAGAAACAATTTGGACTACCCATGCATGAAGGAAGCATGAGGTCAGTCCGTTGTCTCCCCAGGCGCGGCAGAGGGAGTGCAGAGCCCAGGTTTACATAGGCAATTGGCACTGGGTGAAAAAATGGGTTGCAAAATCGTGGGATAAAAATTATAAAGTAAAAAAAATAAAAGGCATCTCAAAGTGTGCTATGATTACTGTACATTTATTTTATTTTATTGTACGACTTTCCTTCAGCTCAGTGGTTCTGTGGCTAGAGCAGGGGTCTTCAACAAGGGGTCCGGGACCCCTAGGGGGTCCTCAGAAATACTGGGTGGTTGCCAAATACTTGTGTGATAGGAACCTAATTTGTATTTTGTATACACTAACCACAACCCTAACATCCCTATTATGGGGGGAACATAGCCGACTCCAAACATTGCCGATCTCCAAGCTCACAGCACACCCACAACACGTTGTGAGCTTGTAGATCTGTTATTTTTGGTGTGGAGGGAAAAAAGAGCAGACCAATACAGAGCCAAAGGTCAAACAAAGCATTGAGTGTTTAAGTGGTTAAATGTCAAGAAATACACATTAATCCTAATGAATCCAATAAGTAGTGGGGGTCCCTGCTTCATCTCTTTCTCAGCTAAGGGGTCCTTGGCCTGAAAAATGTTGAAGACCCCTTGGTTAGAGTGTCCGCTCTTAGATTGGGAGGTCCGGGTTCAATCCCCAGCAGAGTCACACCAAAGACTTAAAAAATAGTACCAAATGCCTCCCTGCTTAGTTGGCACTCAGCATAAAGGATTGGATTGGATTGGGGGAATACATGCCTGCATCATACTATTTTCATGGTCAGGGGAAACAGGAAATAGGCTCCTGACCCATGGGCTACATGGCATAGAAACCGTTGGTTTCCAAAGCTACTTACATATCATTGTTGTCGGGTGGAAACCTTGTATGTCCAAGACCGTGTGTTTTGTATTTATCATTTAAAAAATGATTTAAACTACCGGTAGTGAAAACAGCCGATCTGCGCGAGGCGTTGTGTGCTTGCAGATCTGCTGTTTTCACTACTTTTGTGCGACGGCCTTGTATGATGAAGCAGGGCTTTGCTTTGCGAAAACATTTACACATTTGAAACTTGGAGATAAGAGTTTTCTGCCCGACAGTGACGATATTCTAAAAGAAAATAACATCTAGAAAGATGCAATTCTGGGAAATTGCAAGTGCGGTTGCCGTGATTATTAGGGCCTAATGTTATCTGAATGTTAGCCTAATGATTATGCTACAAAGTTTACAAAACACAGGTTCACTTTGCTGGGAAAAAATTATCTGACCGAATACAATAGTGTGTTGCTTATAGCAACCACAGTTACCACACTATCTATTAGTGTGGTTGCTCTAGCCTAGGCCTAACCTCGTACCCGCCCTCTTCCGGAAACCATTAAATGGTTTCCGGAAATCCTACTGGATTACGGAAGTTGGTCGTTTACTAGGCTAGCCTAGGCCAGGGGTTCCCAAACTCTTTTGCCTCGGGCACCCCTATAAAATATTTTTTTCATCTGAGGCACCCCTACATTATTATATTCCTAATCTTCACTCCCAGCACCTTATATTTATAGCATATTTTAGTGATTATGTTGCGAGGAAAACAACATAATAGCCATTTCGGTTGGAACCAACTGAAAATAACTTTGTACTTCAAGTTTAAAATGATATTAAATATATTTTTAAGTGTCCAAATTCAAAATATTATCAAATTATCTCGCGGCACACCTGGACTGCCGTCGCGGCGCCCCAGGGTACCCCGTCACCCACTTTGAAAACCCCTGCTCTAAGCAACACTATTGTTCTAGGTAGGCTATGAGAGGTTTTTGCCAGAAGTGAACCTGCTTTTTGTTTATCTTTGCTCAACAGAAAAGTGAACCTTTTGGTCATGTTTCACTTGACATCACAATATATAATAGTAAGACAGAATTCATTTTCCAGTGGATTCCTCACGACTCGCGTCAGTGCAACCACACTTGCAATTTCCCACAATTGCATGCGGTCTGCGATGTAATGGATAACATCTTGATCCTTAATTTTGCATATCCTGTAGTAGCCAGGCTACATATATATTTGACTTATGCACAGCTGTGAACAAGCGCACTTGCATAAAAATACAAATGCAACTGCAGCCTATACTGAACATTCACAAATATTGAGACACACACACACACACACACACACACACACACACACACACACACACACACACACACACACACACACACACACACACACATATAGGTTCGGACAACCGGTTTGACTCCACTCAGAAAAAAAGGACTGAAACTAAAACGTTTTTTAACTGGTCACATGGCGACTCACAGAGACTCTCTCTCACTCACACACACACGCACGCACGCACGCACGCACGCACGCACGCACGCACGCACGCACGCACACACATAGATTTTAATGAGTTAGGATTAGTGACTATTGCATTACTCTGGTGCAATTTCACATGGACTACTGGGATATAGCCTATTGTAGCACCAGGACAGTTGGCTGCTTAGCAGTGGTGTAAAGTAACTAAGCAGGCTACATGTACACAAGTACTGTACTTAATTACAAATGTGTTTTTTTTTACTGGAGTATTTCCAATGTTCAATACTTTTACTTCTATTCCACTGCATCTTGGAGGAAGATATTGTACTTTGACTCCACTACAATTATTTGAAAACTTTAGAAACTTTGCAGATAAAAAATGTATTTTATAAAACATACATTAACCACTTTAGCTTTATTTGAAAATAGCCAATATACAATGCGATGTGTTGTGAGCTTGTAGATCTGCTATTTTCAAACATTTTAGTACTTTTACTTTTGGTACTTTAAGTATATTTTGATGCCAATGCTTTTGTACTTTTACTCAAGTAACATTTTGAACACGGGCCTTTTACTTGTACCAGAGTATTTTTATATTGTGGTATTTAAGTATCTAAGTAAAGATATCTGAGTACTTCCATCAATGCTGTAATGTTTCAATGCTGGCAGATGGTATATTGTTCCTTATACATTGTTGCTGTTGATTGACTGTACATATTATAGTACATAATCACGATACACTGTACATATACAGTATATCATATACATTGATTGTGTCACTGCACACATATCAGCCTTGTATCCATTGTATCGATGTATTGACGGACAATGTTCACATTACATTGAACTTCTGCCTATATTATATTGTACTTAATATGTATTTATACTTTATTCGTTACACTCATTCAGCCCAAGTGAAGATGCCCCCCTACACGCACATGCTTACCTACTGAAACATGGCTGATTCGCTACAGAGGGTGTGGATTTTTTTCAGAAGGTGACAGCTACACCAGCAAACTCCTCCGACCTGTTATATGACAACCACCCAGTGCACAATTAACATTCTCTTTTCCTTTGAATCACCACAAGAAGCACCTCACCCAATTTCAGCCATATCTAATTGGTCCTCACTAATCTTTATTATAACACTCACTCTCTGTCTACTCACTGTGCGTCTCAGACAGACAGGGACAGTGATGGAAGAAGTACTCACATTTTGTACTTAAGAAAATTAGTAGAAATAGTCTGTATTCCGGTAGCCCATTCCAAATGTACTTAGTAAAAGTATGCACATATTGACGTATTGTACAAGTATTGGCATCAAAATATATACTTAAGTACTACAAGTGAAAGTAGCCTACTCACTTTGCAGAACATTTCACAAGTTTACGAAACATCTTTTGAAAATAGCAGCTCTACAAGCTCACAACCCATCGCAGTGTGTTGTGATTAGAGTCGAAGAGGTTAATGTTTTGTAATAATAATCCAAATCTAAAAAGTAAATATAGTAAATAACATTTTGAAATAATTGGAACTATACATTGGAAATACTAATATAAGTAGGCTGTATTACTTTCCACCACTGATGGACAGTTCAGAAACCTGCCTATCAATGACATAATCGTTTGGGATTCCAAGCTTATGGAATCTACAATGTTTCTCTTCCTGGAAAGGTAGTACACTGAAATAAAAGCTATTTTCCCCAGCCCACCTCTGAGACACAGAGTGAGTAAAGAGATACTTCAATTTCTTGTTTTTTATTAGAAAATACTAAAACATTGCTAATCAAGTTAAGAAAATGCCCTTCTGTCCCGTCTGACAAATTTGTTCAAAGGTTTCAAAGGCTAAGTCCTAAACATGATGTTTTAAATATATATTTTCAGCCAGGCTTATTTATTTGTATTTAAACCTTGATAGATGTAGAATTCTCTTGAGATTTGTGATCGCAACGAGTGTTTCCTGGTTTAATAAAGGTTAGATAAAGACGAATGTTGTTGTTCGACTGTAAAATATCTGCAGATGAGTGACAGCTATAGTGTTCAGGCCAAGTGGATTTACTACTCACCGACTGCAGGATTAATAATGACAGCAGTATATGTGTCTCTATCACACACACACACACACACACACACACACACACACACACACACACACTCACTCACAGTGATGTGCATGTCACGAGTGCATGAGAGACACTCAGGTATGCTGCCTGACAGGTAGGATTCTGTACCTGCCTGGGTTAGTTAATATCAGGCACCTGTAGTTATAGCATAGACAGATTATTTATGAGACAATGGGCCCCTGGGCACAGACCTGTAAAAAAAGGGCCACCCCTCCATGACAGGGTGGGTAAACTGCAGCCAACGGCACAATTCACTGGATTGGGGCTCCCCATGGCCTAGCGGTCCAGGCAAATACTGCATATACAGGATGCCTGACAGCTGTGTTGCGGGTTCGCGTCCCGTTCCTGATGACCTTTGCTGTGTGTCACTCCCCATTTCCTGTCAGCATACTGTCCTAACAATAAAGGCATAAAAGCCCGAAAAACAAATGATATAAAGTCACCAGATCAGGATTTACATTGCACATAAACACAATTAACGCCACCAGCAATATTAAAAAGGTAACATTAAATATCAATTTAAATATTCAATAGTTACCTTATTATGACCTTACATGTTGTTCATAAACTTTAATAGCGGACTCTATCGACCAGCTTCTATCCTAATTAATGTAGGCTAATGGCATTTTATTGCACATTTGTAGCACAAGAAATGTCTCTTTTTGAAACATGACAATAGGCTCAACAACATCATCTGCAAACAAAAATCGGTCATCTCGTTTTCCACATCCCCCAAAGGAAAGGATTAAAAAGAAAAAGAAAAGAATGGGTTGGAGTTGCATGGTGTGATGGTCCAGGGAGGGGAGGGGTCTTTGACCCTGAACCTGACCCTGGGAAATGGTATAGGAGACAGCTAGGCGTGTTGGAAAGTGATGTGAGCACAGATATATACTCAATACTATGGCTCCTTGTAGGCTCCACGAAGAATTAGATGAGCTGTGTGCTAGCAGGCACGTGCACACATAGACATCAAAGGGGGCTTGAGCCCCTGCCCTTTTATCCGTCTGTAAAAAGTGCCCTCTCCAGAACCATGAATGCAGTTTTTACAATGGTGAAAGAAATGCAAATGCCCTCTTTCCATGCCATACCTGAATGCAGCATTCAAGAGAATTGCCTTGTCCAAACTCTCCTGAACTTGAATGCAGCATCTTATGTTGAAAGAATTGCCCTCTCTGTGTAGAAAGCCATGCCGTTACGCCACATCTCAGTATTGACTTGAACATGCTTAGTTTAGTGTGGTATCAAGTATTGAAACTAGCCAACCTCCAAGCTCACAACGCGTCGCAGTGCGACGCGTTGTGAGCTTGGAGGTCTGCTATTTTCAATATTTTAACCAAAAGCTCCATTTAGAAATTTCAGCCCCTGCCTCTCTAACATTCTCTGTGAACTACTGTATTATTGTTTTCTCGTTGATGTTTGTTGTTTGAAGTTCAGCACCTCTATATGGTATGCGGATATGCGTGTACCACATAATCTTGATCTTTGTTGTAGGTTCATACCAAACCACCATATCTTAGTGCATAAATGAATTACAGTAACAGAAACCAATTTTAGCCTCATGAGGTGCTTAGACATATTTCTTGCAGTGAGTGGAGTTGTGGCAAGATGCCCTGCTTGGGGGCAGCATTTATGTTTGGACATAGTGGTCAATGTGGCATCTATATTCATGTACTGTATGTCTATGTATGCAAGAATAAGAGCACAAAGAATTCTTGGTAGGCTTTGGTTCGGTTAAGGTAGAACCCATGATTGGTGAAAAGTCTTAACGGGCGTGGTTCTATGCCCCATATATAAGTCTTTCTTTCTTCTTTCACCTTTATTTAGGGAGGTCATTTGAGAGCCAACTCTCTTTTCCAATGACCGCCTGATTACAGGAACATAACATAACATTTTAACACAACACACATGCTGCATAATATGCAAATGCACACACACTTGCACAGGTATGCCACCTGTCCGGTGTCTCTACCTGCACACATAAAGTATGTGGAGCTGGTGTCATAACAGGAAGATAAGAGCAGAGAGAGATGGTGTTGGAAGAAGCTCTGGAGTCACTGATGAATAATTGGAGAGGCAATGATGGGCAGACAAGAGGAAAGAAGAATAGAAAGTGAGCAAGAGACAAAGTAGAGAGAGACTAAGTAACACATAAGGATCGCCAATATATCCTTACACAGACACATGTGTCTGTGGCAAAAAAGAATACTACAATTTTAGATGTTCTGCTTTACACACCATTATAATGTTCTTTTTTGGCCTTGTCATGATAGGAACAAATCCCCCAAAGTCATACAACAAGGTATGAAATAGTGCCTGAGTGGCTAAAGTACCACTTGAGTGCTCGTGTTAACTAATGCATTGCCTCACATCTTCAGCCATTCATA
>NC_137821.1:36272666-36302666 GCF_963921795.1 Nannobrachium achirus | reverse complement strand
AAACCATAATCACAGTTTTGACTGGTGCAGTTATGCTGCTTCAGGGCAATTGTGCATTTGTGTGGCTGTGTGTGTGCATGTGTGTGGCTAAAAGAAGTGCGTGTGCATATATGCATCTTTGTTTGCTCTCTCCCTTTATGTGTGTGTGTGTGTGTGTGTGTGTGTGTGTGTGTTGTATAATTCCTTTTCACCCCTCCACTCTCTCTCTCTCTCTCTCTCTCTCTCTTGTTCTCTTTCTCTTTTGCATGTTCTCCCCCCCACACACACTACCGTTTTTTTCCCTTCTCGTCCCCACCTTGGAGCGGAATGGAGAAGAGGTGGAGGGAGTGAGAGAGAGAGAGAGACACACACACACAGACAGACAGAGAGGGAGAGAGAGAGAGAGAGAGAGAGAGAGAGAGAGAGAGAGAGAGAGAGAGAGAGAGAGAGAGAGAGGGTGGGGGTGAGGTGAACCGGTCTAGCAGGTAGAGAGAGAGGCCTAGCCCAGGCCCTGCTGCTGCTGTTGTCACCGTTATATCTGGGACGCATGCGCGCTGGCGCCCGTTTCCTGCTTTTAAAATGAGTACCTGTGTGTGCTTTCTTTTCCCCCCCACCACCAACCAGCCCACCTCCTGTGTGTGTGTGGCTACTAGTAGTGTGCGCGTCTGATCTCTCTGACTTGTGCGCGTTGATCAGGAGGATCAACGGTATCTGGTGCGTTCAGTTAAGTCCCTGCCTAGGCTAGCTGGCCGTTATTTCCACTAGATCATACACTGTGTAGCAGCCAGCGGCTCACCTGAGAGCTCCGCTCACCTGTAGCGCTACTAGGCTAGAAAAGGCAACGGAAAACACAACGGATCTAAAAGAAATACGGGAGAGAACGAAAGACTAGACCGGTGGAAACCCTGCGCGATCGTTTTGTTCGGCTTTGAAAGAGAAAAGCAAGGTGGAAAAGGATCGGAACGGGGAGCGAGGAATTGATACCTTCCGTTTTGTCCTCTTTTTTTTCTCCTTTTCTTTTTTTTTCTTTTTTTTTTTTTTTACCCAAGGTGCATGAGAAGTGTTGACTTCTAAGATTCGAGCCCGGTTTGTTGCTTTTTTTGGTTGTTTTTTCTTCACATTTAAATTAAAAAAGAAAAAAAAGTTTTAGATCGACAGGTGTTGCCTGGGATTTTGTTTGGGGAAGAAGTCGACCGCGTTTATTATAAAGTTGGCTGGAGTGAATCAGGCCGTTTATAGCGCCATCATCATCTTATTATCACCATGCCGAGAGCCTTTCTGGTGAAGAAGGCGAACGTCTCGCCGGGGAAGCGGAGCTGGAGCGAGCTGCCCGACCACAAGCGAGGAGATGTCTACATCCCAGGTGAGCGATGCAGTGTGGATGGCAAACTTTAGTTTAGTTTTTTATTTTATTTCCAAGGATCATAACTCTAGAGGGCGTGCAAATAAGGGTCCATTTGGTTCCATTTGCACGCTCTCTAGTTACAGATCTGTAGGATCTATTCTAAGACCCCCGAGGGTCCCTCGATCAGCTTGTGCTGCCACGCAGATCCACTGTCTTGCATTGTAGGGGGAATAATATGGGCCATTTTGTAACGGGGCCGCTGGCTGCGAATAACGGGAAACCAAAGCTGCCCGCGATCGAAGTAGGCTACGAAGAAGTGAGCCCATCTTATTATATTTGAAGTTATTAGAACTCGGGAGGGATGAATAAACTTTCCCACAATGATGTGTTTTATTGATTGGCCTATTTATTTATTTATTTCCCTGGACAAGCTGTCGGCTACACTAGTCTAGGCCACACGCTATAAAAGTTTACAACTGGGGCAGGTCTGCTTTTGACAGCGTGGTTTGCGTCAGGCTACCTGGAGCATTTATGCAAACTATTCAAAGTAAACATCTGAACTGGTCCTAGTATAGGCCTAATAATAATAGACCTAATACTGATAATAATAATGAAATGAAAGACAAAGTAGGCATAATAGTCTATATAGCCTAGGAAAGAAAATAATATGCATTTCGGGCACATTATTCTTCTGGCAAGTGTCTTGTTACGTGAGTGTGTGTGTTGTGTGTGCGCGCGCGCGTGCGTGTTGTGCTATGCTATCATAAGGATCCGTTGCTTTGCACCTCGAGCTCATGTCGACCTTCAACCCCAGATTTCAGCTCCTTGCTTTTAGTTCCGTGTGAGAGATACACACACTTACACACACACAGAGCCTGCTTTTATAATAACATGAGTCAACCAGTGGGAATTGGAATAACGGTCAGGCCTAAATCTCAGTCAGAGCTGTGTGTGGGTGTCATTTGATAGTTTTATGACTTCTGTTTTTCGAAAAAGTCATTGATGTAGAACTGAAGGCCTGTTCCGTTATGTTTTAGCTTCCTTTTTGATTCATATTAGGTCGTTTAATCTCATCAGAGAGGGCTAAAAGTGTGTGTCACCCATTTTCTAGACTCACACAGTAGCTACTATATAAACTAGGCAACTAGCTACTGTAGTAGTCATTTATGTGTTGTCTAGTGGAATGGAATGTGCCATTAACTTATGAAGTTATGATACAACAACGCTGATATAGGCAGTTACAGTGATTATTAGACTGGTTCTGATATGGATAACTGGTCAAAGTTTATTCCTATTGCTTATTCCTATTCCTAATAATAGCCCCCCCCCCCCATTTTCTCTCTCTCTCTCTCTCTCTCTCTCTCTCTCTCTCTCTCTCTCTCTCTCTCTCTCTCTCTCTCTCTCTCTCTGAACAATCCCTATTGTTGCCATTGGCAGAGTTTTATTGTTGGGTCGCATTGGTATCAGATAACAGCTAACGGACTACACCCAGTAGTCTGCCTCTCTCTCTCTCTCTCTCTCTCCCCCCCCACTCTTTCTTTATTTCCTCTGTCTCTCTTCCCCTCTTGCTTTATTTCTCCCCCACTCTCATCTCCGTTAACTTCTAATCATTGACTTACACATCCTCTTTGGGCTGTGTGAGCGCTGAAGCAGTAGACTAGGCCCAACATGACTTGTTTGAACAATTAGCTGTTTGTGTCCATTATATGTAGCCTATAGTATGTTCTACCCACAGAACAAACCCTGTAGGGCACTGGTTCTCAAACACTGGGTTGGTACCCATTTGTGGGTCGCGGACACATTTTTATGGGTCCCTTTGTTTTTTATTTCCTACATTTTGTCAAAACATTTCCAAAAAACATAGACCCCAAAGCAAAGATTTTCACGAATAAAAAATATATACAATGAAAAATATATACAATGATTTGTCTAAGTAATTTCATTAATATATAAAAGAAAAATTAAATAAATTCCCCAAATTTGGAAAGAGTAGCGTGAAGTGACTAGTTTGGGTTTCGGGCAAATGTCTCTTTTGGGTCACAGGCTAAAAAGTTTGGGAACCACTGCTGTAGGGAATTGTTATTGCTTTAGATAAGATTTAGCGCAAAAGGGATTTTTTTAAATATCAGTTTGGATATTCTCAGAGAAATCATTGATCATTGATCAGTAGTCCTCACACTTTCAAGATGTTTCAAAAATGTTCAAAAGCGGCAGATATACAAGCTTGCAGAGTTGAGCTCACAAGCTTGAAAGCTTGCGTGAGCTTATGTTTATCTGCTATTTTTTAATAGCCAACCCAAATTTTTTAAATGACATTTCCCCAGTTTAATGGGTTAAAACGGTTGCATACAGGTAACATGATAGTAATCTAGCAGTCTACATTCACCTTAAGAGTTTTGAGGAACAACATTTATTTCTATTTCTATTTTACCAGTGGGGGTTGCCTCGGTTTGCATGCACAGTTATGCTGCTATTGACACCTGATGTCAAGACAGCGTGTAATTTGGAGGTTGACGGTAACCACCTTAATAACCATAGCAACGGTCTCTGGCATGTGCCGTTACTTGATGTACCTGCCCAACCTGTGTGTGACACACACACACACACACACACACACACACACACACACACACACACACACCAAGTATGATAATGGCTCTCTTCTCAGAAGAAGGCGTGTTGAATTGTTTTATGAACAGTAGGCTAGTTGGTCACAAGGCAAAAAAAAAAACTTAAGAGCAGTAAAGTGGGTTTGGTTCATAATGGCTTATTTATTTTGACTATTAGCCTGCTTATGATTATGATTATTATGATTATTTTTATGTCGCCATCATTCAGATAGGCCTGCCGCCTACATGTGTCTCTCAGTGTTCTACTTCATCGAACAATCAGTCAAACTACTGTAGCATATACATCAGGTACAACTCAGTGCACTGGGCTTCGCATAAAATGATAAAAATCTATTGTTATTAATATTGTGTCATTTTGACCAAATACCTATTTGAAATGAATGAATATGTTATGACATAATGAAGGCCTGTGTCTTCAAAACTGCCATAAATGTATGGCAATTTGACTGATTGGATTGTTTTGGACATTGTTTATACCATGGTGAGTCCTCTATAAGTCCTCTTATTGATTGATTGAAGACTTTATTAGAAGTTTGCATAGGAAAAGGTACAGTTTCATGACGGTACAGTTCACTGGTACAGTGGTACAAGGTCTACTAAAAGGAGATCCATGAAAAGACTAAGCTTATTTCCACAGGAAACCATTTAAGTATCTCATATAACATTGAATGACAGACGAATAGAACACAGTACTATGCAGTAGATATGTAAAGAAAAGAAAAATGAGAGAACAAAAAAAAAGAGTCTAAAACAGTAAGTAAGTAAGTATATACAAAGAAGGGGCAGGGGAGGGTAGGGTTGGGCTAGGTTAGTTTTTTTTACCAGTTGCGAACGGCTGCTGCATCTCATATACAGTTTACTATCGTCCCATCCTATATAAATAAATACCTTTTTGTATTTGGAATTTATCTTTCGGTGAGACCGAGAACAGCAATTTTCTCACCTACTTCGCAAATTGCTTAGCAGTTTCAGAATGATCATACGGAAATTGTTGAATCCCAAAGGCCACGTCTATTTCGTCACTGTCGGGCAGAAACCTTGTATCTCCGAGTTTCAAATTTGTAATTTTTTTCGCAAAGTAAAGCCCTGCTTCATCACACAAGGCCGTCGCACAAAAGTAGTGAGAACAGCTGATCTACAAGCACACAGTGTTGTGTGCTTGTAGATCGGCTGTTTTTTTACTAGTTTAAATCATTTTAAAAATGATAAATACAAAACAAACGGTTTTGGACATACAAGCTTTCCACCCGACAACGACGATTTGTTTGCTTAATTCATTGCCATCATTTAACATATTATTTAGTTAAGTATTAGTAACGCCACGCTGGGTTAATGTTTATAGGACAGGAAATATAACGGGCCCTCGCGGACACACGAGCGGCCGCCAACTTGTCTTCCCTGGAGTTAAGAGCAAGTCTATTGCATTCATTACACCCTTAGCAAACAGCACACACACACACACAGACACACACACACACACACACACGCACACGCACACACACGCACGTTTGATAAAGCTATATCCACTGATTGTTGACCCTCCTCCAAGCCATCATTCATGACATGTCAAAAAATTATATACTGGAGAGAATGTAGGCTTGCTAAATTCAGAGCGAGCAACTCTGTCTCTCTCTTCCTCTTTCCAACCACACTGTTGACCTGCTGTCAAAATTTGAAATGATATAGGTGTATTATTCTCTCTCTCTCTCTCTATCTCTCTCTCTCTCTCTGTCTGTCTAATTCAAACCAATTCAAAGGGCACGGTAAACATTCAAAACAATCAAAACTGTATGAAATGCTTAATCCTTATGTGCCCTTAAAATGAAGGCCCAATAGGACAAAGACATGTGTAAACAGCTGTCTAACAGAACAGCTCTCTCTCTCTTTCAACCCATTGTTTATTGGGTGGGATCTTGAAATCAATGAGGCCATTAGGGGGCCCCCCACTACTCCACACACACCTACCCAGGGGTGTCACACCAAATTCTGGGCCCTGGGTACAAGGAGTCACTCACATTTTGTGCTTTAACTATTGAAAAATAGCAGATATACAAGCCTGGCACTGAGTGCCATGCTGCGAGCTTGTGTGGAGTCTGAATATATTTAAAAAACTCTCTCTCTCTGACAAAGTTTCTATGTCAGTGGTGCTCAAATATTGTCTTGTGAAGGACCCCCCATCTCAAAATATTTAGTTCCAGGGACCCCCCAGAAGAAAAATCTGAGTTAAAAATGTTTGCTTAAAAAGTAGATATATTCAAAGATTTGCACACATTTTCACGACTTTACAAAAATTGCAGATCTACAAGCTCACAGCGCGGCACTCGGTGCCGCGCTGTGAGCTTGTGTAGCTGCTATTTTTCAATAGCTAAAGACAGGCCACTCCACCTTGGGCCCTAGTAACTCAGTCCCACTCCCCCCCCCCCCCCTTGTGACGCCCCTGCACCTACCTATCTGGCTGGTCCACTGTATTGACAGGCTGAGGTGAGGACCGGCGACTGTGGGCAGAAGGAGTGGTGAGCTACTGAGCAAACACCCAGGACCAGATTACAGCATGCGTGACACAATGGCTCGTTATTTCCGCCTTTAAACGACACGAAAAATTAATAGCTCGTCTTAACTCTTAACCACGTTCAACTAGGGGTGGGCGATATGGTGACTAGGGGTGGGCGATATGGTGATAAATATCGTTGAGACGATACAATGTCTCCATGATATGCCTTTTCAGAGATATCGTATGATACAATGATGGAGCCTTGTACAAAAAAATCCTTGTGAATTGTTAATACAGAGATTCATTGCAGAATTCAATTTGAACCTGCATTTTGGTCTAAACCAATAGTTCTCAAACTTTAAAATGGCAAGGTCTCCCCTTAACTCTGACAGTATACAAATGTATATGTAATGTAATGCATTTGTATACTGTCAGAGTTACATACTTGTAACTTCCCAAAAGGAACCCAGAGAGTCCCTGGACCCCACTTTGAGAAACGCTTTTTCTTTTAGTTTTTGTTACTTTGTTTGGTGGTTGTACTGTTAAGTAACTTGAAAGAAATAACCATAAAAACCAACATGAAAAAGAATGTAAAGATATCGTGATTCCATATCGCCCACCTCTACTTTCAACCTCATCCATATTTTGAGCATGTCATTATCATAGGTGAATGTATTGCCACTTGAACCCTCAATATACCAGTACATCTTGGCCCGGGGTTGACATTCTTGTCCCCACTCAGTAAACCCCTTGACAGTAAATCTCTTCGCTGCAAATGGTTGCTATATATAGTTATTGCAAATACATTTCCGTTACATCGTACATGCATGCAAACTATGTTGGATTCAACTGGTTGAAAAGACAATGGCAGCTTAAAATAATCTGCCTTTTTTATATTGTTTATTTCTGGCTAACTTTCGTGGCAGCATGTGCACTTTACTGCAATCGAATTGAACTTACAAACGACCCAATTACAGGTTAAATTAAAAGACCATGTGACCGTTCTGTGTAAACTAAAGAGAAAATCACACCCGTGTGAACGGAGCGGTGGTCGTGGAGGCTGCGCAACAGCAAAACAAATATATATATATATTGTGTGTGTGTGTGTGTGGGTGGGTGGGTGTCTGGCCTGGCCTGGCCTGAACAACAGCGCCCCTCCCTTAACATGTGTGGCCACAAAAGGTACTACATACAGGCTACAGGCTACATACAGACAGACACGCATACAGACAGACAGACAGACAGACCCACACACACGGCCACGTATAGGAGCGTTGTGACCACCGCTCAAAAAAAGCAAACCTGTTGTAAAATACAGGAATACTGTGGACGTAGTTCAAACTTGATCACCTGACAACATCGTTAAGCCTGATTTATACTTAGTTGCACGCTGGTGTTGCGTGCCGTAAATAGCAGATATACAGGCTCACAACGCGTTACATTTGTGACACGTTGTGAGCTTGCAAATCTGCTATTTACTGAGTACGACACTGGCACACGACTAAGTAGAACTGAGGCCTTAGCTGCACAGCCTGCATAGGTCTCTCTCGCTGTCTCACTCTCTGTCTCTCTATTTCCCGTCCGTTAATTCAACAAACTACTTCTGTATCTGTGCGTTTGAACCGCTATGTATGGGCCTCAGCGGTCATTTGCATGCTCATTTGCGTTTTAGCCGGTCGAGGCGTTTTTTGTCCGGTCGATGTCTCTTGAGTGACACATAGCCTATAGTTAAGGCGTACATGGTGCAGGCTCACACACACGCATGCACACACGCATGCACGCACGCGCACACATACACAGCCCCGCGGAGGTGTATTGTTTGAGGAAGACGCAGGGCTTGTGCCACAAGCTTGTCTGGTCTGACAAGTCTGGCTGGTGTGTGTGTGTGTGTGTGTGTGTGTGTGTGTGTGTGTGTGTGTGTGTGTGTGTGTGTGTGTGTGTGTGTGTGTGTGTGTGTGTGTGTGTGTGTGTGTGTGTGTGTGTGTGTGTGTGTGTGTGTGTGTGTGTGTGTGTGTGTGTGTGTGTGTGTGTGTGTGTGTGTGTGTGTGTGTGTGTGTGACTGTGTGTGTGTGTGTGTGTGTGCCGCGCGCGCGCTCGCAGCCTTTTGTTTTGGGAGCTTGATGTCACAAATGTGCTATACACACACACATGCACACACACGCACATGCACACACATACACAGTATTGAAGCCCGCATGTTTGCTAATTAACAGATTGTGTAAATACAGACCGTCCACGCATGCTGCTATTGAGAAATTCGAAACGTCTAGGTTTAATCTCTCTATGTACCTCTCTAGCAGATACAAGATTGATGTATAATTGTATGGTTGTTGATTCCCTATTTTGGGCATGTCATGATAAAAAAAAAATGAAAGTAGCAGATTTACAAGCTCATAGTGCAATGTTTATACATTTGAAAACTTGTCAAATGGGACATTTTGCATAATGAGTACTTTCTACTTTTGGTACAAGTGCATTTTCATAACAATACCTTTGTACCTTGCATAGGGGCTTTTAAGCCGTGACATCATTTTGTAGGCAGAGGAGAACTCTGCCCCCAGAGCATTTTCTGTCCCTCGCTATTTCAACAGATCCGAGACAAAAATAACGACTAAAGTATAATTCTAACACTTTCCTTTCAACAACAAAGAGAAGAAAAATGTGTAAATAGTAAAAATAGTAAAAAGATTCACGGAAACTGGGGGCAGAAATTCTCCTCTGCCTACAAAATGATGTCATACTTAACAGCCCCTAATAAGTATTTTTTTCCAACCACTGCTATTGTCTCTCTTCCTCTCCCCAGTCTCCATCTTTCCTCCGTCCTTCCTGATGATGGGAGCCGAGGCCACGCCTGCAGAGACCACGCCCCTGTGTCTCACTAAGCGCGCCCACTTTCTGTCCGACACCAACGCCCACCCCGAGCTGCCGTCCTGCACCGTGCTGGGGCGACCCCCCAGCCCCTCGCTGCTGTCCTGCACCGTGCTGGGGCGACCCCCCAGCCCCTCGCTGCTGTCCCAAGAGAGGTCGGAGATCAGGAGGAGGCCACAGGGGGGCTCCACCTACGTTCGTTCCAAAATTAAGGTGAGGTCCCTCCGCATGCCGCTCCAGTTTAGCTGTTGTTTTCGTAGGAGGTGAAACGTAAAGAAGGGTTCCCACGGTCATGAAATTCCTGGAAACATTTTGAAATTAGAACAATATTTTTCCAGTACTGGAAAAGTTTTGAAATTGATCAAGGGTCCTGGAAGGTCCTGGAAAATTAATACCTCTGAAATTGTCAAATATTAGAGGGAGAAAGTGTGAAAATAGCTGATCTACATGCTCACAACGCCTCGCAACGCCCATAAAACCGTGTTATACAAAATTCCTCTACTCTTAGTGCTCGTCAGGGTGCCGGAGTTCCCAGTTCAAGTATGATTATTTCGGGGGTCACGGCCTGAAAAGGTTGAGAACCACTGACATACACTACCTGTCTTTGGGCATTGCGCATAGGACTCGTTATTGAGCTGAATTATTGATATATAGTCTTGGAAATCGGTTTAAATATTCTGGAAAAGTTTTGGAAATTAATTGGTAAAAATGTGGGGGAACCCTGGTAAAGGGAACGATTTTTATCGGCGGCGGAGGCGCGCCGTCCTCCGAAGCAGCCTTGAGTCATGAGAGGCACAGCGAGCGAATCGCCGTGCCGAACGTTGCGATGTCCGCTTCAGATCACGACTCCAGTGATGATGGAAACTCATTATAGAGTTCAATAAACACTTCACTTAAGTTGTGAAGTCGCCTTTTAGCTCAACTTCCAAAAGAGATAGCAGAACTGATATTTTCTCTACTTCTTAAACATTCGTTTTCTAATTTAGGGATTTTCTTTCTGATTATTGTTATTTTATTCATGAAATTCGTCTTGAAAAATGTTAACCCAGCGTGGCGTTACAGTGAATTTGTAGATTTGTGGAAATCTTTGTGGACAACATTTAGGAAACAAAAAATAAAGGGATATTCACTTGGCAACCAACGAAAATGGATCCGCGACCCACAACCAAAAAACAAGGTCCCGACACACTGTCTGTGAAATCTGGATAAGAGCGTCTGCTAGAAAATGCCTAAATTGTAAACGTCTCCTGATTGCATCTCACTCACGTCCTGTCTTTTTCCTCCCCCCCCCCCCCCCTCTCCTCAACAGGTAACTACCGGCGAGTTACCTGTTATCTCCGCTCTTCCTCCTCCTCCTCTTCCTCTGTTTCTTCCCGTGCTCCCCGTCGAACCGTGCTACACCCAGGATGTCGTCATGACTCCGGTCGCCCAGGCAACCGCCATCAGCGCCCCTGAGACCACCGCCCCGGTGGCAGCCGTCACCCCGGCAGCAAGGTCGACGGGAGGTCAGAGTTTATTTTCGTGTCAGGTACGTCGAGACCAGTGTTGCCATGTGTGCTTATTATAAGCGACATGTTGGGCTACTTGGGCATGTTTTTCTGTAAAGTTGCTTGTAAATATTGGTTGTTGGTTGTGGTTTTTTTTTTTTCTTTTCTTTTTGGGCTTGTTTCTAAAGTGTAGTTGCTTATTTGGGCTCCTAATGTTTAAAGCAGTGGTTCTCGTGTCAAAATGAGTATGTAACTTTCTGCGTATTCCCATCTGAAAACATATTGCGACCCCCATACCAGATTTGTGTTGTTAAAATGGTTTATTATACCTTTAAGATTAGTTTAACCGATTTAACTCCCTTTTATAATGTGTCATTTCGAAAACAGATGATCCACAAGCTCACAACGCGATGCATTGCAACGCGCTGTGAGCTCGCAGATCATCTGTTCTCAAAATAATGTGAACAATTTTGAAACACACTCTTCTCTTATGGGTGTCCTTGGCACCAAAATATTTTCAGATGGGGGTCCGTGGCCAAATGCATATCAATTTGGGGGTCCAAATTGAAATTGATTGTAAATGTTTGATAAAAACGTTCATGTTTAGAACCATTGATTATGACTCACCATGTGTCACATACTGTAGATAGTAGATAGACAGACAAGACAGCTAGACAGACAGACACAGACATGGATAGATTTTCATTAATTCATCATAGCCCGGACATCGGCCTCCAAGTACCTCTGATAATGGGTACTGCACCAGTCCATTGTAAAGTGCTGATTGATTTGAAAAGCTAAGGGTTTCTCAAATGCTAACCTGATTCTGTGTGTGTGTGTGTGTGTGTTTAGGTGTGTGACAAAACGTTCCAGTACCAGAGGATGCTGAACAGACATGTCAAGTGCCACAACAACACAAAGAAGCACCTCTGTACCTTCTGTGGGAAAGGCTTCAACGACACCTTTGACCTCAAGAGACACGTACGCACGCACACTGGTAAGAAAATGTGCTTGCACACACACACGCACACACGCACACACACACACACACACACACACACACACACACACACACACACACACACACACATGCATGAAATTGTGCATTATCGTTTCTTATCGATGGCAAGCCTATGACGGCAGTCATCTCCATATTTGGCAATAGAACCGAGCCGATGATGTCAGACCCATCATTTCTTGTCATTGTGTGTACAGAATGTACTTATAAGGCTTGCCTGCGTTTACTGTACGCATATGTACACACACCCGCTGTCGGCGCACACATGAATAGAAAGTGTTCTATCAGCACCATACGTCTACTGGCGCACTAGTAACGGAACCAGGATGGAGTTGAATGATGCCAACCTTCAGACCCTCGCCGGGTTTATGAGGAAGACGTTGGACCCGGATCCAACAGTACGACGTCCAGCTGAGAAGTTCCTCGAGTCTGTTGAGGGAAACCAGAACTATCCTATATTGCTTCTCGCTTTGTTGGAAACGTCACAGGAGAATGTGATCCGGGTCTGTGCTGCAGTTACATTCAAGAACTACATTAAAAGGAACTGGAGTGTAAATGGACCAAATCAAATCTCTGACATGGACCGAACGGCGATCAAAGCCAAAATTGTCAATCTGATGTTAAGCAGCCCGGAACAGATTCAGAAACAGCTGAGCGACGCCATTAGCATTATTGGAAGAGAAGATTTCCCCCAGAAATGGCCCAATCTTCTAACAGAAATGGTGAACCGCTTCCAAAGTGGCAACTTCCATGTCATCAATGGAGTGCTCCAGACAGCCCACTCCCTCTTCAAGAGATATCGGCATGAGGAGAAGTCGAATGAGCTTTGGTTGCAGATCAAGCTGGTGCTGGACACTTTTGCTCAACCTCTCACAGAACTGTTCAAGGCCACCATTGAGTTGTGTCAGACTCACGCTACAGACGCCAAAGCCCTGAAGGTCCTTTTCTCCTTGCTCACACTGATCTCTAAGGTCTTCTATAGTCTTAACGTTCAGGACCTTCCAGAGTTCTTTGAAGACAACATGGAGATTTGGATGTCTAATTTTCACAACCTGCTGACAGTGGATAACAAGCTTTTACGGATGGATAACGAGGAGGAAGCGGGCCTCCTGGAACTGTTGAAATCTCAGATCTGTGACAACGCCACTCTGTACGCTCAGAAGTACGACAAAGAGTTCGAACCATATTTGCCTCGTTTTGTCACTGCTATCTGGAACCTTCTGCTGTCCACTGGACAGGAGGTCAAATTTGACCTGCTTGTAAGCAACGCCATCCAGTTCTTGATATCTGTGTGTGAAAGGCACAAGGATTTGTTTGAGGACCAGAACATACTCACTAGCATTTGTGAGAAGGTCATCGTGCCCAACTTAGAGCTCAGACGTGTTGATGAGGAGGCTTTTGAAAATAATGCAGAGGAATACATCAGAAGGGACCTCGAAGGATCAGATTTATACACACGTCGCAAATCTGCATGTGACCTGGTACAACGCCTGTGCGCATTATTTGAAGGCCCCGTCACAGCGATCCTATCTGGCTACGTGAACTCCATGTTGGGGGAGTATGCCAAGAACCCTGGAGTAAACTGGAAGCACAAAGACACTGCTATCTGTCTGGTCACATCTCTTGCGTCCAAAGCGCAGACTCAGAAGCATGGAATAACGCAAGCAAATGCATTGGTGAATCACACCGAGTTCTTCGTCAACCACATTCTCACAGACCTCAAATCGCCTAATGTCAACGAGTTCCCAGTGCTGAAGACGGACGCCATCAGGTACATCCTGATGTTCAGAAGCCAGTTGCCTAAAGATCACCTGCTCCAGGCCATTCCTCTGCTAGTGGCTCACTTGCAGGCAGAGAGCCCAGTGGAGCACACTCACGCTGCACACGCCTTGGAGACGCTGTTCGCTATGCGAGGGCCAAACAACTCTACCCTTGTCACTGCAGCAGAGATGGCACCCTTCACTGAACAGCTGCTCAACAACTTGTTCAAGTCCCTAGCTCATCCTGACTCCTCAGAGAATGAATATGTCATGAAAGCTATCATGCGCACCTTCTCCCTTCTGCAAGAGGCGATTGTTCCCTACATTCCCACTCTGATCGGTCAGCTCACTCAAAAGCTCCTTGTAATCAGCAAGAATCCCAGCAAGCCGAACTTTAACCACTCCCTGTTCGAGGCCCTGTGCCTGTCCATCCAGATCACCTGCAAGGCCAACCCCACCACTGTCAACAGCTTCGAGGAGGCCCTCTTCCCTGTCTTTGCCGAGATCCTTCAGAACGATGTCCAGGAATTTGTTCCGTACGTGTTCCAGGTGATGTCCCTGCTCCTGGAGATCCACGACAACTCCATCCCGTCCTCCTACATAGCGCTGTTCCCTCATTTGCTGCAACCTATGTTGTGGGAGAGCTCGGGGAACATCCCCCCTCTGGTACGCCTGCTCCAAGCCTACCTAGAGAAGGGCGGAGACAACATTGCCAGCTCTGCGCCAGATAAAATCCCTGCCTTGTTGGGGATCTTCCAAAAGCTTATTACCTCCAAGGTCAATGACCATCAAGGTTTCTGCCTTCTTAAAAGCATTGTGGAGCACATGCCTCCAAAATCCATCACTCAGTACAGGAAACAGATCTTCAGTTTGCTCTTCCAGAGGCTGCAAAATTCCAAAACCACTAAATTCATCAAGAGTTTCTTGGTGTTTATTAACCTCTATGTTGTCAAATATGGAGCGATTGCTCTTCAGGAGATTTTTGACAGCATTCAGCCACAGATGTTTGGCACGGTGTTGGAGAAAATAGTAATTCCAGAGGTCCAGAGGGTGTCTGGCACCGCGGAGAAGATGATCTGTGCTGTTGGCATCATCAAAGTTCTCACTGAATGCCCGGCCATGATGGATACAGAGTACACCAAACTCTGGACCCCTCTGCTTCAGGCTCTCATCGGCTTCTTTGAGTTGCCAGCGGATGACAGCATCCCGGTTGACGAGCGCTCCTTCGACGCCGAGGGCACACCAGGTTACCAGACTGCTTTCTCGCCGCTGGCCTTCGCTGGGAAGAAGGAACACGATCCCATTGGAAAGGCTGTTGGCAATCCTAAGATCCTTCTCGCCCAATCCCTCCACAAGCTCTCTACTGCATGTCCGGGGCGGGTGCCATCGATGCTGAGCACCAATCTGGATGCAGAGGCCCTCCATTACCTGCAGGGTTACCTACAGGCAGCGACAGTGCAGTTGGTTTAAAGTGAATACAAGTACACTGCAGCGGTTGAGCCATAGTACAGTCCTGCTTTGACCAGAAGGATGTTAAGGCTTTTTTTCTGCTTTGGTTTGACTTCAGACGGCAAAACATGGATACACCATTTTATTTTAAATGTTTTATTACATTTTTTCACAAGCATGTGTAGCCAGCGTGGCTGCCATGTGGCTCTCTGGTGTTATGTTATCATGTTGATGATGTCAGTCTTGTCCAAATACAATGGACAATCGGGTAAAGATATTCAAAACATATTTTGAACATATATAAAGAATTGACTTCCTTGCCAGTGTTCACCAGAAATGTTGTGCCGACAGGGACCGAAACAACTTTCACACAGTGTTCTGGAACTTTGATTTAACATCAGTATCTGTAATCTTTGTGGCTCCAACATAATGCTTGATGATTTTTCGGTCGCTTTGTCTTCAATGTCTCGTCTTCATTGTTTCTGTACTGTAAGAAACAAAGAAACAAACTAATAATATTAATAATTTTCCTCTTCCTTACTTGCTCTCTGTTTTACAAACCCCAAGTCCAGAGCTTACTGGTGATAGAACTGACAAAAAATATTTTATTGTATAAATTCTCTCTGCACCCCCTCCTCCTACATGTGGTACATACAGTCACACCTTCACAACCCACACAATTTACACCTATAGAACAGCAATGGAAATACATGTAAGCTCTCTGGCTTTTGGGTTTTATCCTTTGACTAATGTGCGCAATCGTGCGTGTTTGCATAATGATTCAATAAAAACGCCAATAAATAAAAAACACCTTAAAAAATGGTAGATCAGGGTGTTCGTGCCCCCCCCCATCCGATTACTTGTCAAGATGGGTGTGCCGAGTGCATTTTAAGAGCAATGATTATTTTAATGTCATTTGTGTTCCGGCTTGGTTCAGCAGAACTAACATAGTACAGCCTACTTGAAATCAAAACTTATTTTTCAAGGTTTTGCAGACAAAGTTCAAAGGCAGTTAATATAGCATCACAATCATTTTAACCACGTTATCCCTGTACGTATATGTTGGCTATTCAAAAATATTTGTTTGTTTTTGTTTTCACATAAATCTTCTATTTTAGGGGTCCCTGGCACAAAACATTTTCAGATGGGGGGGTCCTTGACATGATGAAAAAGTTTGAGAACCACTGATCTAAAAGTCTAAATGTCACTCCAACCCCCTCTCTCTCTCTTTGTACAGGAGTCCGTCCCTACAAGTGCAGCCTGTGCGACAAGGCCTTCACCCAGCGCTGCTCGCTGGAGTCCCACATGAAGAAGATCCACGGCGTCACGCAGAAGTACGCCTACAAGGAGCGCCGCAACAAGCTGTACGTCTGCGAGGAGTGTGGCCACACCGCCCCGAGCCAGGACGCGCTGGTGGTGCACCTGCAGACCCTTCACCCCGGCAGCCCCTTCCTCAAGGGGAAGACCGCCAGGAAGACGGGAGGCAGGGGAGGAGAGAGAGGAGGAGGAGGAGGAGGTGACGATGGAGAGGAGGGAGCGATGGGAGGCGAAGGGTCCGGGCCGGGATCGCCGCAGGGTGACGACAGTGATGACACGACAGGTTCTGGAGGACACTAGGGAGGGAGGGATGGATGCAATCTTAGTCTGGACCAGGGGTTCTTCAGCGTTTTTCAGGCCAAGGACCCTTTAGCTGAGAAAGAGATGAAGCAGGGACCCCCCACTACTTATTGGATTCCTGTAAATGTGTATTTTTAGACAATTTAACCACTACCACTACTTTACTTTGGCTCTGTACTTGGTCTGCTCTTTTTTCCCTCTACACCAACATTAGAAGATCTACAAGCTCACAGCACGTATATCGGCTATTTTTGACTAATGTCCCCCCCAGAATAGTGATTAAAATGGTCACTGTATAAAAAACTAGACCAGGTCAACCTGGTTGTGCCAGACCCCCTGTCTGTCATCATCATTTATGACATCATGCCTAGGCATGTCATCATCATGTCATCATCATATATACCCTTTATATAGAAAACCCGGACCGACAGACATTTGCTTATGTAGGCCCTACCCATTTCATGGGTCTGGCAAAAAGTTAAATTAAGTTCCTACCACACAAATATTTGGTGGCCCCCCAGTTGAAGACCCCCTGGTCTAGACTTTGAATAAAAAGTCTTAAGTCAAATGGACTTGACAAAAATTGTCAAGATGTACAGAATGATGAATGTATGCCCACATATTTGTGTGTTTTGTGTCTGCATTGACGGATACATCAAGGAAAGCATGGATGGATGGATGGGTGGCTGGTATGGGTGGACATTATGTACTGTAATATATACCTCATAGGAAACACTATGGCCAAGTTGGAGATTGATATATGATATGTGAGATTATAATATATGATATTATTATTACTCGTAGTCACTCCACTGTATAACATGCCTGACAATCGGAACATTGCCAGTTTCCTCTTATTTCTGGTAATCATATTTTCGTATAATTGTGTTTTGTGTGAATATTTCCAACGGGGATTACTGTATAGTGAGAGATATCTTTTTTTCTATGAAACATAGTATCTGCATTAAAGGGAGTAATATATATATATATATATTGGAGAATGTATTTTGTAATCTATTATACCTTGTGAGTTCATTGTGTAGTGTGCCTTTATTTGGAAGAATATAAAAAACATTTATTGTTTATTGTATGTTTTGTTCTTACATCAGCGACTCAATTTGTTATATAAGTAATTTCCTCCTTGGGGTCATAAATACTTTTTTTTTTTTTTTTTTTTTTTTTATAGGAGTAAGATTCCATATTGACAAAACATGATTAAATGCTATGAAAATGGCATGCTCTCTACTTCTATATCTGCACTGCAGTTTTCCACTTTTCACCAAACCGCTGTCGCACAATTCAAAGCATCCAAACTTGCCATTGCCGTGAGTGTTGCATTATGGGAAGGCCCAGGACTTCTATTACACACATTCACACCTGGAGTCAGCGAGGTGGCTCACTCAGTGACCTGGGGGTTAAAAGCCACCTCTGCCTAAGTAGTAAAAATACCCAATCTACAAGCTCATAACTTTTCCCATTGTGACACGTTAGCTTGTATAGGCAATTTTTTTTAAGATGTCTTGACTGTTTTTTAACATTTATGCCCGTGATGACATGCCAGGTAACAGGTTGAAAGTGGTTAAGTGCTCAAGATTGCTCATATTATGATACAGTACTTTATAATGTTCAAGGCTTCTTTATTCTTGCTTTATTATTTCTTTATACAGTTACTTTAGTGTAAGAACAACTCACTCATCTCTTGCACAGTACGGGTCACAGTCTTGACTGTGTGAGACCGAGTAACTAGTTGAAAGAGGCCAGGCAGTAATGTTTACATGACTGTACCATTATAGGCTGGGGAAAGTGGACGATTTTGTGTTTGAATATACTTTCTTGATTTGCCAGTGCACAGTATGCTGGTAGCCACTCCTTATTTGAACATAAGTAGGCCTACATGTGCAAGATTTGGGGTCAATTCAGGAAGGGAATTTAATTCCACATGCAAATATTGGGAATCGAAATAAGAGAGTGAACACATGCCAGTATGTTGTTGTTTTGACATTTTGAATTGTGGAAGTTTGTATGGAATTGACTCCCACCCTGGTGTGTGATTCTAGTCGTATAACTGATAAAGCATTACAGAATGTCAAATATACCGGTACTTATCTGTGAGAGATTTATGCGGTTCTAACCAACTCATGAGAAGTTGACATATCTTTGCTGTATCCTGCCACTGTTTTTTTGTCTTTGTAACTTTTGTGTACGTGGGACTTTTGCATTTTGTATTCTTTGTAATTTCACCTCTCATTTGCTATTATAGGTGAATATCTCAAAGTGCCTTTCTCTTATCTTCCTTTTATACACGTGTAGATATCAGAGATTTCTGTTCCATATTTGCCAGTTTACATTCCTGCTGAAGGCAAGATAATCCAATATGAGCACACTGTGGCAGGCACCCTTTGTTCCTATTCTATTGTAAAAAGTTGAGATGGGCTCATAAGACTACTTTGGTACTTTTGATACTTATCTGAGGGCCAAAATCCCTGTGTCCTGTTAGGCTAATGAAATAGTCTGCTGAATACTAGGACGTATGGATATACCTGAGTGTTTCCACTGCTATTTAATCCTTTGAGCCCTCTTCTGCACTTTGTTTCCATTAATTTATTTCTCTTTCCTGAGTTTTTGTATTTTTAATTTGACATGTTTTTAATCACCTGCTTTGCCACAGAGATTTCCCCAAGCATAAATGTCCAATACCCATTCCCTACCTAGAGACTGCCCTGCTTATGTCCAATGTGTGTGTCACTTCTATAATGAAATGTATGTTTTTAAAAGGAGATTTGATTGTGTGTGTGTGTGTGTGTGTGTGTAGAAGACTGTTATGATTGTATTAAAAGTCTCAGGGAGACTTCAGTCCAAAATGGCTGCTTGGTTTTTGTAACAATAAATTGAGTTTTTCTCATTTATTTTTGCCTCTGTGATTCATTTGTAACCAGGAGTTGACAATTTCCAGAGAGAGAGAGAGAGATCATGGTGGGTGGAGAAGGGAGTAGAGGCTTGAGTGTGTGTTAAGGTAAAATTCCAGGTCTTTGTCCAGTCTTGTTGATGGAATCCAGTGGGATCCTTCCAGCGAGACATTCTGTACGTTCTAACGGTACCCGGGGGCACTGAAATAACGGTCTGGGAGCAGCAAACACTGGAGGGGAAGACAGCTGTTTGTGTTACCAACACACACAGGCAGACAGTAGCACTAGTGTCTTCTAGATGATAGATCGCTGTTGTCGGGCAGAAACCTCCTATCTCTGTATTCTAACTTTGTGTTTTCTCGTAAATTGACACCCTACTTGATCATGTTACAGTGTCACACAAAAGCATCAGAAGTAACGTTTCGAGCTTGTGGATCTGCTACTTTTGATATTGAATCCTGGAAAGTAACTGTTTTGGACATATGAGGTTTCCACCGGACAGAGACCATATACCTATAGGCTATTTAACACCTGTGTCACGTGGGGGTCTAATGTCTATCCTTTGTTTAACAATCTTTGCATGTCTACCAAATGATGCAACACAGTAAAGCCTCCAAGAAACTGAACACGGATGAAATGTCCAAATAGTCAGATTTTTTATCTGCTGAGAAAGTAGAGAGCCCATGTGTAGAAAGATATAAATAGATAGATGGATGGATGGGTGGGTGGGTGGATGGATGGATGGATGGATGGATGGATAGATGGATAGATGGATAGATAGATAGAATAACCTCCAACAAATGGATTAACACTCAGAAACGATTGATTGATTGATTGATTGATTTATTGATTGATTGATTGATTTAAGGTTTAAGCCAAGGTATTAATTTTTGTGTACAAACGGGCAAAGTTATTGTTTGGTTTGATTAAAAGACAGTTAATAAATGTATTTTATTTATTAGTACATTTCATAATGTAATTAAATGTTGTACATTTTGGTAACAAGATATTTTCAACTCACAGACACAGCAGGCCTACATTTACAAAGTACAAAACAAACCTCACCAAAAGAATGAAATAGCAGTAGCCTTCGTTCCCCTCCTGGCCACAAGCTGTCACTGTTGGACCGGAATCTTTCTTGGGTTGAGAGTGACCCCGTGGTGTCAACAAACAGGGAAGGGAATTGTAGTTTTGAACTCAAGGCGGCAGCTACGTTCATTGAAAGGCAAGCAGTTTGAGGTTTAAACCTTACATACACATTGATTTTGACTATATTATGTCTTTAACCTAAGACTTAAGTCGAGTTTGTTTCGTTGTTGTCCGTACGAGGTTGTTTGCGCAGTCTGTCATAAAGAGCAGCAGACTGTTAAAGTTGGCCAGTGCTAGTAGAGAGAGCTAAACGTTAGCGTGTTGACTGTTCAGTTCATGTGGTGGAAAAAGTACTCAAGTACTCAAAATGTTTAGGCTACTTAAAAGTATGATCTACAAGCTCACAAACAATGCGTTGCTGCGCATCACTAGGTTGTAGATCTGCTATGTTCAAATGGCCTAAAACAGTGGCTAATGTAAGATCCGAGATGTAGTGGAGTAGAAGTAAAAGTATTGGGCATTGGAAATACTCAATTAAAGTACACATACTTAAAATTTCTAATTAAGAGTTAACAGTATTTAAGTAAATGTACTTAGTTACTTTACACCACTGACACTAACATGTCATTACACACCATAACACCTGTATGTAATAATTAGCAGTGATTCTCAATCTTTTCAATTTGTAGGAATCCCAATTTGATATGCATTTGCATTATTTTGGCCACAGGCAAATGGACAGATAATGGCTTGTGGTGGATATTTTTGTAAAAAAACAGTTTTTTCCATGGTATAAAGTCAGTAATTTATTTGTATATTCATGGTATAGGTAGGTTATTTGTCATATCTGCCCTCTGGAACTTCAAAGCCAAACAGAAATGAAAAATGTCACAAACGACAAAAATACAATTCAATCATTAATGGTTATGGCAATGACGTAAAATGTCATAATTGTGACAGCCCCTAACCTTATTGATTGATACCACTGATGGACATCATGATAACCATAGCAGTCTCTGTCACTGCCCGGACCGGTTATGATGGTTTGACTGGTTGTCTTGCAGGACCAAAGTGATGTCATCGTCGGGACGAGTCCTGTTGGGTCGGAAGCGAGCTCTGCCGGCGTGTCCCAACCCTCTGTTCCTGCAGTGGCTCACCGAGCTACGGGACCAGGCCCGGGAGAAAGGGCTGAAGACGCAGCACACCTATCAAAAAGTAGATCAAGGGTCTTCAACAGGGGGCCCGGGATCCCTGGGGCGTCCTCAGAGTTACTACAGGGGGTCCTCCAAATCTTTGTGTGATAGAAACTTTCTAACCACTTGAACCCTAGGGGTCCCTCCCTACCGCCCTCTGTAGCCAAAAATAGCAGATCTACAAGCTCACAACGCCTCGCAGCTTGTAGATCGGCTATTTTCGGCAAAGAGGTTTGGTAAGAGGGTAAAAGAGAAGACTAAGTACAGAGTGAAAGGTCAAGTTTACTAAGTATTGACGGTCACGGTTCAAGTGGTTAAATATCTGAAACCACACATTGACATGAATCCAAAATACACTGATGCTTGTGCTGTCAAACAATGAAACTGTATGGAATCATGAAAATGTTGTGGGGGTCCCTGCTTCATCTCTCTCAACAAAGGGGTACTTGGCCTGAAAACGTTGAAGACCCCTGAAGTAGATAAAACACCCTGTTCTGGTCCCCCCCGCCTCATGTCAAAGAACAACCAGGTCAACCCCATCTGAAAATGTTTTGTGCCAGGGACCCCCAGAAGAGAAGATTTGTGTTAGGAAATTCACAATTATTCAACAAAAACTCAGCAGATGACCCCCTGGAACCCTCCCAAGGACCCCTGAGCATCCCCCAGAATGCAGCGGAATACTATCCATATCAGTTCGGTTTTAGGACACCTTAGCTGAGAGAGAGAGAGATGAAGCAGGGACCCCCACTACATATTGTACAAAATTGTACTTTTTCATAGATTTCATAGATAGCTTAATTGACTATCAGACATACACCCTCAATACTTCTATGAAAAGCTCCACCGGCTGTCCCTCTGTCAGTCAGTCAGACTGTCTGTCTGTCACGTCACACTTTTGCCCCTTCACTTATCTCTGGCACCGTTGGCCCTATTGATGTCAAACTTTGCCCCTGATTTCTCACATGGCCCTCTTCTAGCGCCGCCATCAGGCCGATCTTTGCAAAACACATTTTTGGACACTGCTCCTACAGATGTTGGCCTAAAATCACGCAAAGCGGCACACAGTATCTCTAAAGTCATTTCATCAACATGGATCTGTCCCATTTCCCATATTCCCTCCTGATTGGCTACGATTGCCTTCTAAAGTTTGTGTATGTGACGTGGCGGTCGCTTATATCTCCCGACTAGGGAGTCTTACTGGTACCGTACTGTCCTGTGCTGTGCTTTTCCTATAAGAATCAAGTATTCACTCAATCAATCAAAAGCTGTTTAATTGCGTCTCTTCGCCAGGCAATCGGCTCCTTGACAAGGTACCCTCTACCGCTGCAGAACGCCAGAGAGGCCAAGATCCTCCAGAACTTTGGGGACGGAATCTGTAAAATACTGGATGAAAAGCTACAGAAGTACTACAGAGAGAACGGTACGAGAGGAATGGAATGAATAGAGGTTGAATGAATGGGATAAATATTGTGCAGGAGTACCTGGGCAAATTGATTATTATATTGTTATATGGTATATGAGACTAGATGTTGTCTAGGATTTTGAATATGAAATATACTGTATATATATATATGCACATATTCACATATATTACTGTATAATGTGTTGTCTTTTCCTGGTTTTAATCACTTAAAGGTGATACACCATGGTATTTATGTCATATTGTTTATGTCCCAAAAACGTTTTTCAAAAGGTTTGAGGCTAAATTACCACTCCTGAATAGAGAGCCTCTCTCATTTTTGAATGGCTCTCAGAGCATTTCTGCTGCAGTACCACCTTTGGCCTGAACTGCGCCACCCCCACCAAATCTTAAAAAAAAAAAGATTTTTTTTGAAAAAAGATTTCTTTTTGAAAAAAAAAAAATCTTTTTGGATAGCCTGTTTTGAGAACCTGTGGGATACTTTTAACCTTCGCCTTCTCAAAACCAGAGAAAGACACAACAGTCAGAAATGGGACTTTGTGAGGATAGAAGGTGCTAGTGGGACCCCAAAAAAAGGTTTTAAAAAAAAGTGAAATTTCATGGTGTATCACCTTTAAGGCAGTGGTTCTCAAACATGGGTCGTCACCCCAAGTGGGGTCCCCAAATTATTTTGTGGGGTCCCCAGATGATTACCTTAATGTCATTCTTTTACGGTAAACAAACCAACACACAGTATAAGTGTACAGGGTATCTGCACGTTTATAAAGTGACAATTTAAGGAAAGACCGATTTAATACCAAACTGGCCAGTATTAAGTAAGCAAGAGGCGAACATTGTGAAAATAGCAGATCTACGTGCTCACAACGCCTCGCACTGCAAGGCGTTGTGAGCACGTTCCTCAGTGTTGGATCCGGTTCCGGATCCCAACCCTAATCCCCTGTCTTTCTTTGCTGTAGGTCCAGACGCTCCTATCCACTCCTTCCCCAAAGGAGCTCCCCGTCCTGGTGGACAGAATAACAACAACAACAACCTGGCACCCAACAAAAAGGTAAGGAGTGCGTGCGTGCGTTGTATGTGTGGTCGGTCAATGCTAGGCGCCTCGGTGTGGACCTTTCCAGTTGCAAACCACAGTTGTAGCATTCTGTTGCAAGTCGTTGTGTTGTAAATCTCTGCCTTGGCGAAGATCGAAAGCTCTCCACAAACCGGAAGTGTCTGGTTCTCTTTGTCCTTTGAATGGGATTCACAAAACATTTCTGCAGTTTTTCTACAAGCTTTCTACAAGCTCACACAATGCTTCTTTACATTGCAATGCATTGTGAGTTTGCAGATCGTCTATTTTTGCAAGTGGATTATTTTTTCTTTTTCATAATCGATAATTAAATTGATTTGTAAGTCGATTAACTGTACACCCCTAGTATTCTTAGATGTTGTGTGAGGCATTCTACACCAATGGTTCTCAAACTGTGGGTCGGGACCCCCAGAGGGGTCCCTAAATTATTTTGGGAGGTCCCCAGATGTTTAGCTAAATGTTAACATTGTTTTCTCACTCAACAGTAAACAGACCAACATACAGTATAAGTGTATACAGGGTATCTGCACATTTCTAAAGTGACAATTTGGGGACTTTAAAGACCTTTTAAGTACCTCTGGTCAAACATTGGTCAAATTGTCAAATATTAGAGGCAGAAATTGTGAAAATAGACGATCTGCATGCTCACAACGCCTCGCAACGCGAGGTGTTGTGAGCAAGTAGATCGTTGTGAGCATGTAGATTGGTCTGAAAAGGTTGAGAACCACTGTTCTACACTCAGAACTCAATTTGCTGCTGATTTTTTTCTTTCTTATGGTTGCAGAAGAATGCCCCGTCGAATGGAGGGAAGGAAAAAGGAGGTGATGGAGGAGGTGGAGCTGCAAGCAGGAAGAAAAGGGAATATGTTCCCCAGAAGAGGTCTGGCGGCTACGCAGTCCTCCTCACCCTCTACAGACAAAACCAGGTACAGTTAAAATGTACTTGGTGTGTTCTTTTTCATCTTACAGTACTTCAAGTCTCTTCACCAAAAATAGCAGATCTACATGTCACAGTGAATCATTCAAATTGAATTTAATCTGATCTCTTCTCTTCAGATCCCAGGTAGTAAAGGCTATATGTTGAAGTTGGAACTTCAAGCAGAGGCCCAGCATCTCTGTGACAAGTCATTCACTGTGGTGCGTGGTACACACATACACACACACACACACACACGCACGCACGCACGCACATACAACTTGCATACAATAAAAACGTGCACACATACACCTGCCTTCCTTAGTAAAATATCAAAATGTCTTTCTCTTTGCAGCCAGATTTAGGTAGTAAATACACCGCCTGGTCTTCAGTCAGCACCCTGGTTCTTAAGAACCTTGTTCTGAAGACTCACAATCCTGCAAGGTATGGAGAAAACAAACAAACACACACAACCCTACACACGTTGACACGTTGAGCCCAGTTGACAATCGGATATTGCCAAAAAAGCCAATATCGAATATGCAAAATTCAATCCAACAATTCTGTATATAGGATACAGCACGTCTCTGAAAACACATTTATTTAAAGAATAAATATCAACGACATAAACAGGAAAAATAAAACACTCCCTCTTTCCCCTCTCTCATTTGAGGTATTCTCTCACAGAGCAGGGCATGGCTCTAGCAGAGCGACTGGAGGATGGGGAACCAGGAGCCAACGCAGGACAGGAGAGAGGGAGGGGCGGAGAGAAGGAGGACAGGATGAGTGAAGCAGAGGATGAGGAGCAGGGAGACAAAGAGGACGTAGGCAGAGCAAAAGTTGTAGACCTGACACTTGATGATGAAGAGGAGGAAGAGGAGACAGTAGACAGATTATGGTGAGTGTTAAAACAAAACCCTCTACTCTTTTTGGTGTTGAAGTAATCCTAAAACAAAGTCTATTCTAAAAAGGGGGAACAAAGAAATATTATAACAGGAAAATTAGATTGTCTCTAGAATTGCAGATTCCTACTTGTTACTATTACACTACTACATACTGTATGTAGCCCCACAGAGAGGCCTGCCGGTTTCACCCAGCTTAGGAGTGAGGTGGCTGGGCTGAGCTGCCCAGGAAAGTCCCAGGCTCCAGAGACGACGACCAGGAGGCCTGAGGGAGCATGTCTCTTTACTCTATCACCTGGCAGATATGACATTGTCCTCTGTGTCGACTTCATCGAAACAACTGGGTAAGAGAAATGTGTCCTAACTATGACATTAGTGAGACTAGGATAGTCTTAATAATACAATGCAATTTACATAGTGCTTTCCTAGATACTTTACAAAAGGTTGATACATTTACTGTGTCTGTGTGCCCAGACCTGGATGTAATTCTACATAATAAGAGTCGCTGATTTTCTATATGTCCACATTCTTGCATCCAAATGTATGCTGACTTACCTGACACCTGACTTTTACCCATGCAAGATATAAAGAACACTATACCGACACAGTATAGTGACCAAAGTGTCAGATTGGGTTGCAAAAGCAGTGTGAGTATGAGAAATACCTTTGTTGTTTTCATGATGGGTTGTGTGTGTGTGTGTGTGTGTGTGTGTGTGTGTGTGTGTGTGTGTGTGTGTGTGTGTGTGTGTGTGTGTGTGTGTGTGTGTGTGTGTGTGTGTGTGTGTGTGTGTGTGTGTGTGTGTGTGTGTGTGTGTGTGTGTGTGTGTGTGTGTTTGTGGGTGTGTAGTGGCAGCAAGCACTGTAAACAGGAGTTGGTCAAAGAACTTCAGAAGAACGGTGTGAACTTTGACGTCAGGAAGTTGAACATCGGAGACTTCCTGTGGGTGGCCCGGGAGAAGGTCACGCCTGTACCAGGTAACACACGGAATGGAGCTTTAATCCAAGACAAAAAGAAAGAAAGACATTACCTGTTTACTTTACTTCCCGTATCTGCATGAAGTATAGTTGGAGACTGGAAGCAGTTTGTAGGCTATCATTTCCTATGGAAGAGTGAACGTGAGCACAGCTTCTGAACCATTCTTTACTTCTTTAGCCCCATGGTCACTGAACTAAATATTGGACCCAATGTCCAATCATCACAAGCTACTCAATCGTCCCATGTTTTTCATGCTAAAATGGCTTTTTCAGAGCGACAAATCCTACTTTATTATTTACCTTTACACTTGCGGGATATAGTATCAGTAAACGTCCAGACCATTTGACCATTTGTAGTTTTTGTGTACCATTCGCCTCTAGTGGCTCCAATTGGGATGGCGTATTACTTTAATAATTGACTATCTTTGCTTTAATACAGATTGTGTTAAACTTCTGGTATAGACTGCAGTGCATTTGTTTGGCCTCTAGATAGAGTCCTTGATTATATTCTTGTCCAAATTATCCACCTTTCATGTTGGTCCTGCATTTAGTTATGCACAGTTTAACAACAGGGTAAAAAGTTACATAAGTAGAGTCAGTTTATAGAAGATCTATTTAGTGTTTCAAAGCAACTAGCATACCAGCCAGGTAGGCCTATACATCAAACCAAGCATGCTATCTAAATAACATTCTTAACATCTGTGGTCAATCAAAACAAATCTAAATAGCAAAAGATATGAACAAGTACCTAATATATACAGGTATATCTCAGTGGTTCTCAAAGTTGGGTCCAGGGACCCTTAGGGTTCCTTGAGGGAGTTCCAAATGGTCTCTACCAGGTCAATTTGGTTGCATTTCTACACTCAAGAATTATGGGGGGTACTTGAAATTGGAAAAGAAGGAAGGGAAGCACACTGTTACTCGGTTCCCAGTAGAAAATGTATTCAAAAGGTATGACAACGTTTTGAAAACTGTCTTCATCAGTTCTCACCGGGTCCTTGAAATTGAAAGTTTAATAAATTGCTTGTAATAATAATTGTAGAATCAGTGAATGAATATGTTGCTCTCCACAGGTCAGTTGCGTGCTCCTACAAGCAGAGAGCTGGTTCTTGATTACATCATCGAGAGGAAGAGGATAGATGACCTGTGTGGAAGCATCATCGATGGACGCTTCAGAGAACAGAAGGTGTGTGTGTGTGTGTGTGTGTGTGTGTGTGTGTGTGTGTGTGTGTGTGTGTGTGTGTGTGTGTGTGTGTGTGTGTGTGTGTGTGTGTGTGTGTGTGTGTGTGTGTGTGTGTGTGTGTGTGTGTGTGTGTGTGTGTGTGTGTGTGTGTGTGTTTTACCTGTCTCAGTTTATTCTCCAGAAATTGTAGTGAACTAACAGCACGTGTCTGTCTTTCTCTTTCACTCTGTCCCTATCTCTCTCTCTCTCTCTCTCTCTCCCTCTACCTCAGTTTCGTCTGAAGAGGTGTGGTCTGCATAAACCCATCTACCTGGTGGAGGAGTGTGGCGCTGCAGCAGCTCACCTGAGTATACCTGAGAGCACTTTACAACAAGCTATTATCAACACACAGGTACACCACACACCACACAAACGCAGTTAAAAATAATTGTGCATTTTACAAGAGTATTAAAAAGACAACTTCATACTGTGTGTGTGTGTGTGTGTGTGTGTGTGTGTGTGTGTGTGTGTGTGTGTGTGTGTGTGTGTGTGTGTGTGTGTGTGTGTGTGTGTGTGTGTGTGTGTGTGTGTGTGTGTGTTAGGTGGTGGACGGTTTCTTTGTGAAGAGAGTCCAGGATGTGAGGGAGTCTGTTGCCTACTTGACTGTCATGACCCGATACCTGACCAAACTGTACCAGGTAACTAACACGTCACACACACACACACACACACACACACACACACACACACACACACACAAGTAAAAGTTAAAGTTGACTCCTCTGTCATCTAACCCATTTAGGCCTAACCTATAGTTAGGCCTAAATCAGAATTTAGCCTACAAAAACAAATATGTTGCAGCATACTGTACATGTACTGTAAGCCCCTCCCATACACTAAAATGTGTACCCGGCCTGAATGGGCTAATATACAATTCCTCAACTATTCTTATCCTCTCTCTATCTCTCTCTCTCAATCTCCTTCTTTTCTGCTCATCTCCTCCAGAACAAGACCCTGTTCTGTCGCTCCAGAGAGCTGGAGGTGGAGGGAGGGAGCGAGATAGAAGAGGCCAGAGAAAACGCTTCCACCTCTCTCATCTCCTTCGCTGAGTTCAACCTCGGATCGGTCAAGAACAAGGTGTGTGTGCGCGTGCGTGCACGGCTCATTCATGTGCGCATAATTGTAAACTTTCATTTCACGATTCTTTCAAACTCCATAATTATAACAAATAAACTTGCCGGGTCCTTTAATAAAATGAAATGTGCCTCAATGGACGGAACGGAACACAAAGGCCACATCTGCAGCGTGTGTGATATGGTAGTACCTGTCCAATACTTAGTTTGAATCCTCCATGGTGCATTCAGTTGAGCCGAGCATCTTCTATAGAAACACAATTTGTTTGGGGGAGGCACTGCTGTCACACTGATGTGATGCAACCAGTGGGTGCGTGCGTGCATGTACATGTGCTTGTGTGTGACCTTTCCTTCATGTTTGTGTCTAGTGCCAGACAGTGAGAGAGGTGTTTGCAAGACAATTGATGCAGGTCAGTGGTCTGTCTGGTGACAAGGCTGCTGCTATACTGGAACAATACCAAACACCACACAGGTAATACACTGGACCATTATTATACTCATGTTCATATGCATGAGTGTAGGCTTAGCGTGTGTTTGTGTTTTCACTTTCTTAATATCTTTTATGTACAGCAAGTAAAATGCTGGCACTTCT
>NC_137821.1:36257617-36272466 GCF_963921795.1 Nannobrachium achirus | reverse complement strand
CTTTGAAACCAGCTAAGGAGCCAACCTGGTAGAGAGCCGTCATGGTGTCATGATGGCTATGGATGCTGTGATTAGCAAGCTGAAGCTGTCCAAGCCTGTCACAACCCCAGAGGAGATTGCACAAGTTACCACAGTCTGAGCCAATGGAGATGTAGAGCTCAGCAACATCACCTCAGATGCCATGAAAAAAGTTACAAATGCAATAAACTATTTTATTCTGAGAAAAAGAAAAGAAAAGTATGGCCAGTCATGATCGAACTCTGCTACCCAGAGCATGTATATTTGAATCTATGTCAATAGTGAAAATAGCAAATCTACAAGCCCATCTTGCAGCGCATTGTGAGCTTGTAGATCTTTTTTTGACAATTGTTTGCCTATTTTTTCAAATGTTCTATTGTTGCCTAATGTTAATCTATTTTTGCCAGACGGTCTATTTCTGCATATGACATTGCCAGTAAAGGGCTGATAGCACAGTGCCTGTTTATCTCAGTGAAGATGTATGCTGAACCCAAAGCACCAGTTCCTGTGAGAAGGATAGACTTGTATACTGGTGTTGGCTACAAGGACCAATACTGAAAAGCATGTCTTATTCTTTAAACTCACCTAACAAATTATTCACTCAAACTAATAGATTTACATTTGCACCAGAGTTAATGGTAGTGTCTACACGGCCCATGTAAATCTCCAAATGCTGCTTTATTTTGTATATTGTTTTCTACTTATGAAGATTTGCCACACTTGGTGTTGAAAAAATAAAATGTGAATAGAGTTCTCACTGTATGCATTGATGTTTGGTTTACTCTTCATGAGGTCATGAATCATGATAGGGCAATGGACTAATAACTTTGTCTTGGGAAAGTGATATTCTCTAGTCTAGTCTGTCTTTATATTAACCTTTGAATTTGAAACATTTCTTTGGCTCATTCGCTCATATCAGGAATTACCTTTTGGTGTTCTTTAAATACGTGGGTGTCCCTGTAGCTACAACTGACCACTTGGCCAGTCTGGGTCTGAGACCTGAGCAGATGTTGAAATGAACCCAGTGAAAGTGAACTACCCAATTACCCATTTAAAATCCAGTTACATAATTACTTTAGTTAGAATAGATCTAGCCCTGAATACAGGTATTCAGGGCTAGAATAGATCCAAAAAGAACCCTGTCTGTTGTGGGACATATTTGAAGTAAGTGCTCCGAGCTGAACAACAGGTGGCGGTAATGTACGGCCTGCGGATTCCAATTCACACACACACACAAAAAAAGAAGACTACTGAGTTACGTCATAATCCTGCGACCCATGAGAGCAACATAAACTGTCAAACTGCACCAGGTTGTCCCCAATTAAGGCTTGATATCATTCGTATCATTACATTATCGTGTTATGTGGTGAAATGCAGCGGGTTTTGTCGTCGCGGTGGTTTGTGTCCGGGGTGTCGCTGTCTGTCGGGACAGGCCTGGGTCTTTTACTGTCTGCTGTAAGAAGGGATCAGCAGGAGGAGGACACACACCCCGGTGGTCTCCTGTGTCACCTCCCTGTGGTCCCCATACCCAGTGTAGAGGCCACCTCCACGGACCTGACGGTCAGTCTGCTTACATCACATTTATTATCTAGCCTTCTGTTAATTCACTAGTCAGTTGTCACTCATTACACTGTTACCTCCTTACTGTAGAGCAGGGATCTGTGTCCTTTTTTTTTTTTAAGGTTTGTTTTTGGGCTTTTTGCCTTTATTGCATAGGATGAAGTGCCATGTTTTTTAGTCAGTGTGCCATATGATTTCAACTAATTTAATTCTGAATCTGACACCACATACAAATAAAATATTTTAAACAGATTTTCATAATTGCCCATAAGGGATCAGTTAGTGTGAAAGCTTGCAGCAATTGTGTCACGCTGTTACTCGTCTGTAATGCTGTTACTCTTGCCTGTAATGCTTGCCTGTAACAGCACTCACACAGATTTACACTGACTATTTTTTAAGTCTGTTGTTTCCTCACGCCCTGCGGTCACTTCTTGCCATTAAGGCGTCTTACTTGTAAACAATCAGTCGTGTTTTAAACCTGTCAATGCTTTATAAAGTTCTTTGACATACATAGAGCCAGTGTAAAAATCTAAGAACCAGAGTGATATGCTCCACTTTCTTTTTTTTTCTCTCTCTCTTTTTTTTTGTGTAAATTCAGCATGTGCTGATTAATTCATTAATATGTATTTACAGTATATCGGAAGCAGTGTGATTTGGATATAATGGTCATTATTATTATGGTCTGCGTGTGCAGGTGTACAAGGGGGGTGGGGCAGTAACGAAGTACGGCTTCCCCTCATTGGCCAACCTCAAGACCAGAGAGTCCTATGTCACTTCCTATGACCCGCGCACCCGCACGGCATCCTGGGTAATAGAGCAGCTGAATCCCTCCACCATCACTGGACCTTCAAACAGGAGCAACTGTGACTTCAGAGAAGATGACAGGTTATTATTATTATTATTATTTATTATTATTATTGCTATTACTGTTAATAATAGTAGTAATATTTACAGTGTTGTTCTGTGCGGTTCTTTCCTATTGGTGGACGATACATTAATGCGGTTCGATTCCCAGCGTTCACGTGTACCACCGGTCGACCAACGCAGACTACCGGGGCAGTGGCTTTGACAGAGGCCACCTGGCTGCAGCGGGCAATCACAAGTGGAGCCAAAAGGCTATGGACGACACCTTCTACCTCAGCAACATCTCACCACAGGTACATGTTGTACTGCAGTGGTTCTCAAAGTGGATTCCAGGGACTCTGTGGGTTCCTTTAGGGGGGTCTAAATTGACCCATACAAGTCTGTTACTCTTGACAGTGTACAAATGGAACCAAATGAACCCTGATGGGTTCATTTGGTTCCATTTGTACACTGTCAGAGTTAAGGGGATTAAAGTAGAAGTGCGCGCACGACTCCAACTAGTTTCAACAATTCTCAACTTCTTACCGGGTGCACGGTCGGGAAACGTAACTTACAAAAAAGATTCTCAAAGAGAACACCAGCACTCACGGAACAGTCCTTTTAAGGCACTTTTTTATTTTATAAGGTCGGCATAGTAAGCTGCAGAGCAGTAACAAACGGACGCGTTTTGGCGTTAAGCCTTCATCAGCGTTGCATCAAATGTGAAATGTGAACGTTTGAGAAACACTGTTGTACTGCAATAATACTAGGGATGAAGTTGTGGTTGTACTGGTGTGACAACACAGTGGTGCATTGATACACACCATACACACCATAGTAACAGTCAATTGCTCTCCTCTGCTCTAGAATCCTCATATGAACCAGAAGGCCTGGAACAATCTGGAGCAAATGAGTCGTTCACTGACCAAGCATTACCACAATGTCTACGTCTGCACCGGACCACTGTACCTGCCCAGGTACAGTACAGTACAGCCACACACAGTGTCTTCCCGTGTACATTTTGACAGACAATTTTGATTTAGTTTTAGTCATAGTCTTTTGAACAAAATTCCATTTAGTTTTAGTCATCTGAAAAGTCTAGTTTTAGTCGACTAAATCTACAGTTGATTTAGTTGACAAAAATGTATTTTGGCGGGCCTTGATGGCGTTGTAATGCCTGGTTTTACGCTTGATTGCATGCTCACAACGCTTTGCAGCACGCCGTGTTGCCAGCTTGTAGATCTGATAGTGCAGCACCTGAGCGCAACCAAACATAAAATTACTTTTAGTTATTTTATTTTTAGTTAGGATCTCTTCTCCACTTCTCCCTCCTTAACATTTTATCAATATACTATTGTCAATATACTTAGTCTTAGCTTTAGTCATGATAGCTTAGTTTTTATTTAGTTTTCGTCAGTGAAAAAAAGGTAGTCGACGAACATTTATTTCGTCAATAGTTTTAGTTGTTGAAATTAACACTGGTACCTGCCCAGGTACAATACAACTACACACACCTGACCTGGAATGAACTGAAACCTAGGGAATTTGGCTTATTAAGCCAACGCAAATCTTTGTCACTTTAGATTTGAACCACTTTAACCATTATTTTATGCTTTAACTATTAAAAAATAGCAGATATACAAGCTTGTAGATCTGTTATTTTTGAAATATCGTGAACATTTGTCCAAGTCTTTGAATATTTTTTACCCTATTCTATAAATGTCAGTTGACCCTCAAAATTACATGTATTTGGCGGTGGACCCCATCTCAAAATATGTTGTCCCAGGGACCCCTGCTCAGAAGCAAATATTTGAGTTACAAATGTTTGCTTTTAAAAAGATATATTCAAAGACTTTGAGACATTGTTGTCCTGGTGTGTGTGTGCGTGTGTGTGTGTGCGTGTGTGTGTGTGTTTATGTCTGGTGTGTGTGTGCGTGCGTGCGTGTAGACCGGAGCCTGATGGGAAGATGTACGTGAAGTACCAGGTTTTGGGACGAAACCACGTTGCCGTGCCAACACACTTCTTCAAGGTGGGACTCCTGTTTGCATAGCCCCCCCCCCTCTAGAGGGGGGGGGGGGCATGCATGCATGCTAGGCCTGTCTGTCACAATCATGACATTTTACTTGACTATGAATTGTCATATAAATGATTGCAATTGACAAATTAACTGTGTCCTGTTTCCCTTTTAGGCCTTGTAAACAAATGTTGCACTGGGCAGATATGACAAATAACCCTGACGAGCACTAAGAGTTGAGGCATTACATTTTGTATAAAACGGTTCTATTGTGAAAATAGCAGATCTACATGCTCACATGCCTCAATGCCTCTAATGTTTGACAATTTGGCCAATGTTTAACTCATGGGATGCCCACGAGGTGTCTACACGCCAATCTCTTTGATGTCTCTGGGGGCCCACGACGCGTTGACGTGTTTACTGTATTTACAGTATTAACTTTAAATCTCACCGTTAGGTTGGGGCTACGCATGGATGTAGCCCATTAGCCGCTAGTCGCTTCGAGTCGACGCTGAGAGCATCGTGCGCCCGTTTTTCTCCATATACTCCAATGCATTTCCCCATCTTTAACGCCCTTTATCTCTGATGTTTGTTTTATGGCTAAAACTGTGGCGGGGTGCGGCAAAATGTCAAAATTTTGATCGGCAATGAACAGCTATGATCAACACTGGTCCTTACAGAAAGTTACACAACAACATCCTGTATGCGCTCATGTGACCAAGTGACGTCATGACGCATGCATTGACGCAGCAGGGCCGGATTCAATACAATGGTGGTGGGCCTGGGCAGCGAGAGGGGATAAATGGGGCAATCCAGGGGCACCCGATGTGTTAATTTGTCACTTTAGAGGTATTAAAAAGTCCTTAAATTGTCACTTTAGAAATACACACTTTAGAAATACACACTTAAACTTTATGGTTGTTTGTTTACTGTTGAGTGAGAAAACAATGTTGCATTAACACGTTGCAGTCCGAAATAGAATGGTGGTTGGTAGATTAGCCGTGAAATTTCTATTATTGTATTGTGATCTGAGACATAATATTATGTTTATAAACATGACCCCGCAGCCCCTCCATCTTGAACAGCGCCGCTGTTTTTTCTTTTTTTTTTCCCCCCAGGCCAGTAACTCACCATGATTTTCTCGATCTCCGTTGGGATAGAATGGGGGTTTTGGCCGATCGTCGATGTCCCCGTGCGTTTCGCGTGCGCGATCCTTTCACGTAAATGTCCCCGCAAATAGTCCATGTGTGACTGAAGAACAGAACTGAAAAGTTTCGCTAGCATAGCCCCAAGCATGGCTGCAGGAGGAGCTCGAGTGTGTAGACAGTAAACGGATGGGTGGAAGGTGCCTTGGAGAAGGAGAGGCGCTGACGTCACCTCTGCTTCATGCACGGTCTGCATGAGCCATCAGTGCACGAGTGGTGACTAGGGAAGGTTAGACGATCGCCGATTTTCGGATCAAAAGCTTTTATTCCGGTTTTAAAGACAAAGTCCGGGAATAGACGGCCTGGCTGAGAGTCCCTGGGGGGATGTGCGATATAGTACGGTTTTAACATTAAGGGGCCCCCCTTGGCTTAGAAGGTGTTAAGGTAATCATCTGAAGACCCCCCAAAATAATTTGGGGACCCCCCCTGGGGGTCTCGACCCACAGGTTGAGAACCAGTGACATAACCAATTATGAAAACGGATCGTTTTTTGTTATTGTGTCCAGGTGTTGATTTTGGAGCGGTCGGACGGGGTGGAGCTTCGTTCCTACGTCATGCCCAACACGCCCATCGACGAGAAGATCCCCCTGGAGCGCTTCCTGGTTCCCATAGAAACCATCGAGAGAGCCTCGGGACTGCTGTTTGTTCCCAACATCATGAAGAGGACCAACAGCCTACAGGCCATCACTGCTAAATAAAACTACACATCCCACCATCACCAATTTCAGATGCCCTGAACGAAGACCCGATCGTACCCGAGGCGACATGTCAATATTTTGGACCCGACCTGGCTCGGTGCTCGGTTCATGTCTTCGGTTCTGGGCAGACCCTGTGCTACCCTCTACACCAGTGGTCCTCAACCTTTTCAGGCCGCGACCCCCAAAATAATCTTATTTTAACTGGGGACCCCCCACCCTGATGAGCACTAAGAGTTGAGGCATTACATTTTGTATAACACGTTTCTATTGTGAAAATAGCAGATCTACATGCTCACAACACCTCGCAACGCAAGGCGTTACTTTGTCATTTTAGAGGTATTAAAAAGTCCTTAAAGGAGCTATAGTCAACTTTTTCATTGTAGGGCCGACACTTTGTTTACATCCTAGTCTATAGACTAGAATGTAAACAAAGTGTCGGTCTGACAATGGCCAAAATTATTATTTTATCATTATTTTACGCTTTTTGTGGTCATTTTTTAATATAAACACATATATGAAGCTTATTTTATTATAAAATATTTTCGAAACATTATTTTAATTTTAGCATCCGTTTTTCAAGAAAAAGTTGACTATAGCTCCTTTAAATTGTCACTTTAGAAACGTGCATATACTGTCTACACACTTAAACTAAAACTAAAATGTTGGTTTACTGTTGAGTGAGAAAACAATGTTGCACACTAAGTTAATCATCTAGGGACCCCCCAAAATTATTTGGGGGGGTCCCGACCCACAGGTTGAGAACTACTGGTCTACACCCAATCACCACCACCAGCAGCAGCAGGTCGATTAGTAATGTAAATGTACTGGACCACAGTCTTTGAGAAGTGGTTTGGCAAACGCAAGTCGCTATAGTGGGGCTGTTAACAAACCGGACAGAGCATCTTTATCATCTTCACCAATAATAACAAAACTGCTTCACGAGAACAATGTTGGTGTAACTCAGGGATTCACTGAACAATATATATTTTACATGCATTGAACAACATTTCCTGGTATTATGCCTGCGATTGAATAGTAGCATCACATCCCGTTGTCATTTACAGGACAATATGACTGCCTATCCAAATATCCAAAACTCTGTGTTGCGTTTGGGTGGAAACCTTGTATGTCCAAAACCACTACTTTTCATACAAATACGGGAAGTAAACCGGAGATGGTGAGTCTTGCTATTTCCGTCTTGATTCTGATTCTGATCAGTTCCTGGTTTCCAGAAGGTGTCATGTGTTTCCGCTTCAAATTCAAGCCAATCAACAGGAACAGGACACAATGTCTGGGAACCAGGACGACAGTTATGGACACAGAATGTTTAGTTGAGCTCATGAGTAGTCCGTGGTACATATTCTTCCTGATGGGATATTCATGTTATATTAATGTAGTTTTTACTCTCTTACTTTCGTCTTATTTATTTCTACAGTCTCTATTGCTTTTATGTTTGAGATCAATGTTTTTGTCTGCCAATTTTATTTATTTAGTTTGGAGTTAGCTAAAGTTGTACTTTAATGTGTTAAAGGTAAGCATAGGATTTTCTTTTGATTAGGACGTTATGTTCAGGTGCAGGAACATACCCGAAGGACCATTGCTAAATAACATAAATATGGATGAATAAATCCATAACCAAATAAGACTCAGAGACAGCCAAAGGACTATATCAATACATTGTTGTATTTTGAAGAGAGCAGACAAGGAGGACAAAACCGTTAGCATACCATCCTATTGGGAGCTTTCTATACCTCTCCCAAAATGGTGGTTAGACATACAGTATATAAAAGAAGAGGAGTATAACCGTGGAAGTCTTTGATTGGTTCACAGATCATAACAAGAATACAGACAGAGACACGTAGGGTCCTGGTTACTTTCCACTAGCATACTGTAAGCATGGAAACATGGCACTTCTGGGTGGAGGTGGCATGGCAATATAACTTTATGGTCATATGAGCCACATACATGAAACATACATTTATGTATCATAAATATATGTCTATGACATTACCCATATTGTAAATACTCAAATTAAATAAAAGCACCTCGCAACTGTGCTTAAGTGCTGCACTTGAGTGAATGTACTTAGATACTTTACACCACTGGTTGGGAGAGTGGATGGACAAGGAGAGGGAACATTAGGAGATGGGAAGTGACAGCGCTGGAGGGAAACATCCAAGGATATGGAAGCCGGCCAGATCTGGCATTCACAATAAAGAGAGAGAGAGAGCTAGCGCAGTGGTACTTCAGTTCAATCCAGTTCCAGTGAATGATTTCTATTAGACCCAATTACAAAACAGCTCTCATTCAGTTGTGAACAAAAGAGAGATGAGCCCTGACACAGAATATGCTTTGTACACACCATACTGTAAGTGTATAAGCTATTATATACGTATACTGTATACATGTTTTTCTTTTTTACTATTAGTGAGGTGGTGAGGTGTGGAGTTAGCCATCTTTTTAATATATCAAGGATCTTTGCTTGACACTGCTTTCCTGTCATCTCACCTCGTCTACAGGCCTAGATGGGGGTCAGTGTGTATCTATTCTGCATCTAGCATGAGGCAAGACCCAAATTAATTTTTAACTAAAAAACATTTCCTTCTGTGGGCCACTGGGAGGAGACCCCGTGGCTGACCAAAGACCAGATGGAGGGATTATATCTCCAAACTGGCTTGGGAACGCCTCGGTATACTCCCTGAGGGAGTGGAGGAAGTTGCTCGGGATAAGGAAATCTGGAGGTCTCAGTTGTAACTGTTACCCCCGCGACCCGATCCGGAATAGCGGTTGAAGATGGATGGATGGATGGATGGGTCCCTGGAACAAAATATTTTGAGTTGGGGGTCTGTGGCCATTTTTGGGGTCCTTGACATGACAAAGTTTGAGAACCACTGATATAGCAACATACGCTTTTCAGAGAACTGGACTCCCAAAATGATATGTATTTGGCCGCAAACCCCATCTCAAAATATTTTGTTCCGGGGACCCCCAGAAGGCAAAGTTCTGAGTTAAAAACTCTGAACTTGGATCTTGCCTCATTCTAGATGCAGAATATATACTGTACATGCATCCTGTCAGGCCTTTGTGTGCATATGAATGAATGAATGATTCATTCAGTTGTTTGTTCTGTAACTCAGTGAGTTGTACATTTTCCTGCCTGTCTGTACACTTGGATGTACAGTATGCCTATTTCCACAATAGACCTAAAGCTTGGTTTATCAGCTGAATATTGCCTACGCCAGGGGTGGGCAACTTTGATGATGGCGAGGGCCACTATATTTCCACCTTCACTCCAGAGGGCCACATTGCATATTGCGATGTCCTACTTTGTCATTCTAGTATCTTATACAAAAGAATCAAAAATAGCAGATCTACAAGCTCAAAACGCATCACGCTGCGATGCGTTTTGAGCTTGTAGATCGGCTATTTTTGATTCTTTTGAATTGGAATCCTGAATAGTTTTTTGTTATTTTTTAATTGGAATCCTGAAATGTAAAATTTCAAACGCATTTAGTTATATAGTCATGTTAACTGTATGAACCTAAATACAAATACATTGGACATAAAAAAAATACATTTTAATGCTACAATACCAGGCTACTAATATAGACTGAAGTAATTAAAGCGCGTCTTGTTTGCACGTTTGGAAATGTAACAGCTGAAATCAACAATATATCAGTATTCTGATATTAACCTGAGGGCCGCATTATGTGAAGGTGGGGGCCGCATGTGGCCCCCGGGCAGAGTTCGAGTTACGTGGGTGCCAGTGGGGTCTTAGCTCCCATAGTTAAAGTCTGGGACCCCATAGTCAACAACCCCCTTTGGGGTCTCTTTTTTTCTAAGTGTGTTTTTTTTTTTTTTTTTCTCGTTTTTTTTTATTTTTTATGTTCCATTGGAAGAATTTATATTATTTATGTTAACTAGATATACTAAATAAACATGTTAGACAGTAAGACTGAACAATGACATCACACCGTTTAATCCTACTATTCATTTTATTATTATAAATCAGGCGCATTTAATGTGGGGTGTGAGTCTTCCTTTACCGTCCGGGTTATAACACACTCGCTGCAATGGTTCCTACCTTTCCCCCAGGGCCGAGGAGGCCCTGGATGCAGACCTACCCAGCTGCGTGGTCTCGCCATGGCCTGGGCATAGGCTAAGCTAGGAACCACAGCATCGAGTCTTTGCACTTCTAGCCACGGCCCGGACGGCAAAGGAAGGCGGACACGCCGGACAGCAACAAAAGACAAAACAACCAAACAAAACAACTCTGTCTTAGCAAGACTGTAGCCTTAGTGTGCCTGTGCCCGTGACAATGTTTTTTTTAGTAAATAAATATGAACCCGACCCGCCTTGTTTTGAGAAAGAAAAATACCCATTTTAGCCGACTTTATGCTACCAGAACGGGAACTTTTGGCTGGATGGCTCAGAGCTCAGATCATCAGATGGAGGAATTGGGAACTGGAGGCTGAGCAATAATGGTGAGTTAATATGAACAGAAAAGACTGCCTGGAGTTGTCAACATAGCCAATGTGAAGCCCGAATTAATATTGTGAAAGGAAAAATATGATTTAATATAGGAAATACCCGTTTTAGCCGACTTTATATCCGCGAAATACCCGATTTAATATGATTTAATATAGGAAAGTACCCGTTTTAGGCGACTTTATATCCGCAATTACCCGCCGATTTTTTTTCGCCGCCGCCGCCTATTCTGGCGGCGCCTTCGGCGCCGCCAGAATAGGGCTCCCATAGCTCTGTGGGAATAACTCGATCACTGCCCCCGGGCCGCCAGTTGCCCATGTATGGCCTACGCTGTCCTACACTTATGCCTCATTCACATACAGAAAAGCCAAGCTAATGGTTTGCTTGGTAATTCAATGTATTCTCTATGCAAACCAGCTTTTAAAATTTCCAAGCTGGAAAAAAAGCTTGGAAATTTTTAAAAGAGTAGTTCACCCCCAAAATGACTTTTTTTGCTATTGATTAGTCACGCCATGGAGACTAGAGTTCAATAATATTTTTAGTTTTTTGTCGCATTCCTAAGACAAAAATGTGATAACAATAAATTTACCCCCATTCATTCGGGATGGGGACCCGTTTCGAAACGGGTCCCCATCTGGGAATCAATGGGGGTAAATTTACTCGAATCAAATTTTTGTCTTAGGAATGTGACAAAAAACTAAAAATATTATTGAACTCTACTCTCCATGGCATGAGTAATCAATAGAAAAAAAGTGATTTTGGGGGTGAACTACTCCTTTAAAGCTGGTTTGCATAGAGAACACATTGAATTACCAAGAAAACCATTAGATTGGCTTCTCTCAGTGTGAATGCAGCATTAGGTCCTGATAAATAAACAGAAAAGCTGAAGCTTCCGGGGCCATTGGCTACAGTAAAGTTTTAATTGCTTTATGGAGGAAACATAAGTCCTTATCTCTCAGCGCTCCATACAGATGGAATGCCAAGCCTGGTAATCCTGTCTTCTCCAATCACAGCCCTCACATTCCAGCACTCTCTTACTATTGCTCTCGTTCTGTTTCTCTCTCTCTTCTCCAACTCCTCCTCCTCTGCCTCCCCCCTTATCTCTCTCTCTCTCTCTCTCTCAACTGTCACTCTCCATTTCTTGCTTCCTCCGTGATTTAATTATTTTTATGGATATGCTCCACCACATATACCGGTAGTCTCTCTCACTCTCTCTCTCTCTCACACACACACACACACACACACACACACACGCACACGCACACGCACACGCAGATGCACATGCGCGCGCGCACACAACACACTCACTCACTCACTCACTCACTATCTCTCTCTCTGTCTGGCTCTTGCAGCACACTGCAGCTTCCCTATCCGCTATGTAATAGTAACATACACAACTACCTACCTACTATGCTCTCTCTCTCTCCCTCTCTCTCTCTCTCTACTTACAGCATACAATAGCCTACAGTAGCCTCCATACTGCTGTGTAATACACAAACACCTACTGTACACGCACGCACGCACGCACGCACGCACGCACGCACACACACACACACACACACACACACACACACACACACACACACACACACACACATTCTCTCTTTCTCTCTGCTATAGCCTACTCCTAACACAAATTTAGTTAGCCAGTCTCTCTCTTCCTCCCTCTCTCTCTCTCTCTCTCTCTCTCTCTCTCTCTCTCTCTCTCTCCTCCCCCCCTCCCTCCAGCTGCCAGCTCAGAGGGACAGGAGTGTGCGTCCGTCCCTCTGCCCAGAAGACGGGTCAGATCCCCACTGGGAGACCATAACGTTTCCTTTGACTACCTTGGAACACTGGAATAAATAGGTTGGAACGGTGGAATACTTAGACGCTTGGTTTTCTTTATTTGCTTTGATGTATTTGAGTAACAGGTTTCCTTCTGCAATCTGAGGATGACGTGAACTGAAGACTTTTTTGTGTTGTGCTGAAAAGCATTCACTCTCTGGGATCTTTAATAAATGTCAGATAGATTTTTTTTTTCTCTTTTTCACTTTAACTTTTAAAAGTTAACATTTTTGGTCGATTCTCTAAATGTGGATTATTGGATTGGTCTTGGACCTGTGGGATTTGTGTTAGAGAATTTAAAGTGTGTACGAGAGAACAAGTCTAATTATCTGTAGAGAGAGAGAGATAGAGAGCGAGCGCGTGTGTGTGTGTGTGTGTGTGTGTGTGTGTGTGTGTGAGAGAGAAAGAAAGGAGAGAGAGAACACGCGTGCGTGCCAGACTGTGTGTACAGTACCTGTATGTGTGCGTGTGGGTTGCCATGTTGGAAGACAAGCCTCCGCTGGAGTCCCGGCCTCAGGACCCGTCTGATGCCAGTAAGGCCCTGCAGAGCCCGTCCAGCAGGCCCATCACTGCCAACCCCAACGCTAGAGGCAACAATAAGTCCAGAACCTACCGGACCCCCGGCACCACCGCCACCACAACCCCATTCCTATTCAGTGCAGCACGACGGTGAGAACACTCCTTTAATCAGCACTTCTCTGGCAAACTGGCTCTTTTTCCATGTCAAGGAGTAGGCCTATTTTAATCTGAAAATGTTTAGTGCCAGGGATCCCCATACAACAGTGTTTCTCAAACGTTGACATTTCAAGGTCTCCCCCTTAACTCTGACAGTGTACAAATGGAACCAAATGGTCAATTTAGACCCCCATAAATTAACCTATAGAGTCTCTGAAATCCACTTACATACAAGATTTGTGTTGCTAAAATGTTTTCTTGATAAAACTTTTCCCGAAAATATCATCTCTACAAGTTCAGAAGGGGTTTCATTGTGATGCGTTGTGAGCTTGTTGATCTGATATTTCAGCCAGTGTATGTCTATATTCACTGAAAATAGCCGATCTACAACCTCACAACGTGTCACAATATGAATTGTTGTGAGCTTATGGATTTGCTATTTTCACAGAATGTTCTCCTTATTGTTCGCTTATTATGATATGCTAATGTTCTTATGATTGTACACACAAAACCTCTTTCTCAGAGCCAGTCTGAAATTGTAACTGTTTAAATATCTATGTACGTAAAATATTACGTTGTTTGTTTGTTTGTTTGTGTACAGTGAGTATGTGTGTCTAATGTCCTAGTTTAGATATCTATGAAAAAGGATTTTGTCTCTTTTTGTTTGTGTGTCGGGCTGTGTCTGTGTCTGTATGTCCAACCAATGTCTTATTGTTCAGTGTTTTTCACCTGTTTGTTATCACGTAACAGTTTTGTCTTTTGTGTACTTAATACTGACAACCCACACAGTACTAACGCAGCATGGACACAGCATGCATGGTTCATATGCAGTACAGTGGCCCTGTTGCTACTGCAGTTCTTATTCTGTAACATCTTCTACCCTACAGTTAATTACAATCCACCTGGAAGGTCCTTGGATTAGTTTGTAACTGTTACTTTTCAGGATTCACATTCAAAAACAGCAAAAGTATAGATTGAGCATTTCGAGCCGCTTTTCAAGCTTGTGGATCTGATACTTTGTTTTGATGCTTTGGTGTGACGCTGTAGTGTGATCATGTAGGGCGTTAATTTACAAAAAAACATAAAAGGTTTAAAGGGGAAGACCATCCATTTTCAATATTGAACTGTGTCATTAATATACCTTAGAGGAGTTGTGTGGAAATAGAAAAATCACACCCGTGTGAAGTGGAGCTGTGTGTGTGTGTGTGTGTGTGTGTGTGTGTGTGTGTGGATCATGTGTACCGATTTTTGTGACATTTGAAGAAAATATGTAGGAAAAGGAGCAAAAAGTGTGTTTTGGAGAAAATTCAAGATGGCGGAAAATCTATCATGGCGCAAATGGGCGCAATGGCCTATATGGGGAGATGCGTCATGGCCCAAGGAATCCAGGGAAAAAATATTTTTAATTTTCCGACCTACGGTTCAAGAGTTACAGGCCAAAACGTAAAGTGGGGTGTTATGGCGCCACCATGCGGCCAAATGACACAATTATTTTTTATTTAATCCTTGAAAACATTATGAAC